>NW_012271396.1:0-1353 GCF_000151885.1 Dipodomys ordii
CTCACGGTCTTTCCTGCCCGGGCTGGCTTTGAACCGCGATCCTCAGATCTCAGCCTCCTGAGTAGCTAGGATTACAGGCGTGAGCCACCAGCGCCCGGCTATGGTGTTTACATTTCTTTCCTTTTGCTTAGTGTAGGCTGTTCCCTTTTTCCCTCTCATTCCTCCCTTCCCATCGCTGTCTTTGGGTTGCTTAGTTCTTTTTCTTCTATGTCCAGTGCAGCTGATGGGCCCCTTTGTTGTGTGTTGTTCCGTTTCCCACTTATTCTGAGTCCTCCTCCTGGCTTCCCTCCATTGTGTGCATATATGTATACCATATATATGTTCAAGAACATGGAGTCATTTAGCAATGATATGACAATATGCGTGGCTGTCCTTTGTTTCTTGAGGCCTTTTTTTACTTTGTCATATCTCCTTGCATTTTGGCTTTAACATCCATATAGCAGGGAGACCATGGGCCATTTGTCTCTTTCTTCTTGGCTTACCTTGCTCAAATAATTGGCTTTAGTTCCATCCATTTCCCTGCAAATGCATTATTTTGTCCTTTCTAATGGCTGCATAATATTCCATTGTATATAGGCACCACAATTTTGGGATCCACTCATCAGTAGTGGGGTATCTGGGTTGTTTCCATATCTTGGCTACTGTGAACAGTGTTGCGATAAACATGGAGTTGCATGTGTCCTTGTATCCTGGTTTCTGTTGTTCAGGGTAGATGCCTAGGAAGTGGTATGGCTGGGTCACAGGGGAGGTCTATATTTAGCTTTCTCAGGTACCTGCAGACTGCTTTCCAAAGTGGTTGTATTATTATACATTCCCACAAGCAATGCAGAAGGATTCTTCTTTCTCCACATCCCCTCCAGCATTTGTCGTTGGCTGAATTTAGGATGTGGGCCATTCTGGCTAGGATAAGGTGGTATCTCAGTGTTGTTTTTATTTGCATTTCCTTTAGAGCCAGGGATGATGAACATTTCCTCATGTGTTTCTTTGTCATTTTTATCTCTTCTTTTGAGAATTCTCTCTTTAGTTCCCTTGCCCATTTCATGATTGGTTTGTTAAATTTGTGAGGGGTTAGTTTCTTTTCTTTTTTTTCTTTTTGCTTATGTGGTGCTGAGGAATCGAACCCAGGGCCTCATGCATGCAAGGCAAGCGCTCTACCACTAAGCCACCTTCCCAGCCCGTAGTTTCTAGAGTTCCCTGTATATAATGGATATTAGGCCCTTGTCTGATATATTGCTGGTAAATATTTTCTCCCAATTATTTGGTCGTGGGGCCTGAACTCTGGGCCTGGGCGCTGTCCCTCAGCTCTTCAGCTCAAGGCTAGTGCTCTACCACTTGAGCCACAGCACCACTTCC
>NW_012271396.1:5003-5511 GCF_000151885.1 Dipodomys ordii
AAAAGCCGGAAGTGGCGCTGTGGCTCAAGTGGTAGAGTGCTAGCCTTGAGCTGAAGAGCTGAGGGACAGTGTCCAGGCCCAGAGTTCAGGCCCCAAGACCGGACCAAAAAAAAAATATTGTTTCTTTATTGCTAAAAATCTCGCATTTTTACTATAATGTGCCTAGCAGTGTTCCTCCTGGGATCTTGCTTGTTAAGTGTTCTGTAAGCCTCTGTTATATAGGTAAGATTTTCTCTTTTAAGACTGGGGAAATTTTTGGTGATGATCTTATTGACTAAGTGTTGCATTCCTTTATTCTGGTATTCCTCCCCTTCGCCCACCCCAATTATATGAAGGTTAAATTTCTTGGCACAGTCTGCTTGTTCTTGGACTTCCCTTTGGCATTTTTTGGGTTTCTATATCTGAGACTTTTTTTTTTCCAGTGCCTGCATTTTTTTTTTTTTGTCGGTCGTGGGGCTTGAACTCTGGGCCTGGGCGCTGTCCCTCAGCTCTTCAGCTCAAGGCCAGC
>NW_012271397.1:0-2837 GCF_000151885.1 Dipodomys ordii
CTCCTTCTCCTTCTTCTTCTTCTTCTTCTTCTTCTTCTTCTTCTTCTTCTTCTTCTTCTTCTTCTTCTTCTTCTTCTTCTTCTTCTTCTTCTTCTTCCTCCTCCTCCTCCTCTTATTTCTCCACTTCCTCCTCCTCTGTTTTTCCCCAACCATCCCTTCCCTCAAACCTCCACAACTACATTTCCCCCCTCACCTAAATTGTAAAGCTCTTTTTCAACAGTGTCTTGTACATCTCATTGTTGCAATGGGTCATCCTGTATCCCTATTAAAACATTTTGGTTGTTCCCTTCTGCTCGAAAAATTATACCAACATCAAATACAGTGAAAGCAGGGGTTCTACTTTGGGGGAAGAACATAAAAAGTAACAAAAAATCACATGGTACATTATAAATACATTAGAAACAACAGAAAGAAAGAAAAAAAAACCTCTTGTGTCCCTATCGTGGGGTTCGTTTTACTTAACATCATCTTATGTTGTCATATGCACATAGCTTTTGACCATTTCTGCTTGTCCCAGACATATACTAGTTATTGCAAGGGAAACCATGGGAGTTATGTTTCTTTGGTCTTGGCTTACCTCACTTAGTATAATTTCTTTCAAGTTTTTCCATTTCCTAACAAATGGGGCAATGTCATTCCTTCTGATTGAGGCATAGAATTCCATTGTATATGTATATGTATATGCATATGTATATGTATATACATATACATATCTATATATCACATTTTCTTGATCCATTCATCTACTGAGGGGCATCTGGGTTGGTTCCATATCATAGCTATGGTAAATAATTCTGCAATAACCATAGTTGTGCTGGTAGCTTTAGTATGGTCTTGTTTGTGATCATTTGGGTAAATGTCCAAAAGTGGGATTGCTGGGTCTTAGGGGAGCTCTATGTGGACTCTTTTGAGGAAAATCCATACTACTTTCCAAAGTGGTTGATCAAGTTTACACTCCCACCAACAATGCAATAGGGGTCCCTTCTGTCCACATCCCCTCCAGCATCTGTTGTTATTAGAGTTCTGGATTATAGCCATTCCAACTGGGGTGAGATGGTATCTCAGTGTTGTTTCGATTTGCATTTCTTTTATGCCTAGGGAGGTTAGGCATTTCTTCATGTGTTTATTGTCCATCCTTCTTTCCTTTTCAGAGTTTCTCTATAAGTCTTTAGTCCACTTATTTATTGGTCAGTTGTTTCTTTGAAGATTTGTTGTTAGGGGATTTAATTTTTTGACTTCCACTTATATTTGAGATATCAGACCCTTGTTAGTTGTATGGCTAGTGAAGATCCCCCAATCCGTGGGTTTTCTATGGATCTTGCTAGCTATGTTCTTTGCCATGCAGATGCTCTGCAATTTCATGCAATGCCATTTGTCCAATCTTTCTTTGATTTGTTGTGTTCTGGGTCTCTATTGTCTTGTTGGTTTTCTATGTGTAGGACATCTTTACCCATCTTTTGTATGGCTGGTTTGGTGGAGATACATTGTTTCAGTTTTTCTTTGCTATGGAAAGTTTTTATTTGACCTGTTATGAAGGAGAGTTTAACTGGGTACAGCATTCTGGGTTGATATTTGTTTATCTTTAGGGCGTGGCATATATCATTCAGGGCTCTTCTTCCTTTAGTTGTTTATGCTGAGAAATCTGTTATTCTAATTGGTTTCCCTTTATAAGTGATTGATCTTTTCTCCTGGACAACTTTAAGGATTCTTTCCTTGGTCTGAATTGATCCTGTGTGGATTATATGTGATGGGATGTCCTGTTCTGGTCTTCTCTATTTGGAGTTCTAAAAGTTTCTTGTATCTGAATAGGCCTATCATTTTGCATGTTTGGGATGTTTTCTTCAAGGATCCTGTTAAATAAAGTCCCTAGACCATTAACTTGTTCCTCTAGGTGCTCCTCTACACCCATTTTCTTCAGCTTAGGCCTTCTGATGGTGTCTTCCAAATGTTAAAGTTGTGTGTTCTTTATAATATCTAGGGTGTCTTCAATCCCAGAGATTTTGTCTTCTGTAGAGTCTAACCTATTGTCAAGACTTTCTACTATGTTTTTATTTCCTTTCGTTCTAATTGGTTGGCTTTAATGGCTCCAAATTCTTTGTTGGAGCTTTGTTTTAGATCCTGTATGGACTTCTTTACTTCCTTAATTTGGTGTTCACAGTTATTCTCAAATAACTTATTTGATTGATTATGGTTACCTTGGATTCACTTTCCTTCTCTTGGGCTCCATTCAGCATTCCCTTTTTGGTCTCCCTGTATTCCTTAAGCTATCTGTTTATGGATTCCATGAATGCTGCTATTGATCTTTGTCTATTCTCATCCCGTTCATGCAATTCTTGTATTTCTCTTTGACTGTTCTCAGCCTGCTCATACAATCCCTATATTAATCTTCGATTAGCTTCCTCACACTCATGAGATTCCTATATTAATTTTTGGTTAGCCTCATCTCACTCTCCATCACACGCACACTGAGGCCTTTGCAGGTTTTAATCTTTTCATTCACCATGTTTACCAGTACTTTTTTTAGAGGTTTTTGGGAACTCTCCTCTGGATTATTCATTAGCTGTTCTGTTACCTGATTATCATGAGTGGGAGTTGAGATACCTGGACTTGCCATTTTTCTTGTGTTTCTCTGACTTGTCTGCCAATTTGGTATGAGATCAACACCAATTTCCTGATAAAACATTATTTTAAGGCAAGCATCAACTAAAGTCCTGTAGTTGCACAGTCAAAATGGCTTCAGGGGCTGAGAAGGTGGCTCAGTGGTAGAGCGCTTGCCTTGCATGCCTGAGGCCCTGGGTTCAATTCCTCAGCACCACATAAGCAAAAAGAAAAAAGCC
>NW_012271397.1:6116-6738 GCF_000151885.1 Dipodomys ordii
TATGTTTCTTTTGCTCAAGGTGAGTGTTCTATCACTTGAGTCAAAGTACCACTTCTGGCTTTTTTGAGTAGTTAATTGGAGACAAGAGTCTTATGTAGTTTCTTGCCTGTGCTGTCTTCCAAAAGTGATTATCAGATCTCAGCCTCCTGAGTAGCTAGGATTACAGGTGTGAACCAGTGGAGTCTAGCTTGTCCTACATTTTAAAATTGTGTGTGTGTGTATGTGTGTGTGTGTGTGTGTGTGTGTGTGTGTGTGTTGCTGGAAAATTTTGAATCAGATTCATCATATTTCACCTGTAAGTAGTTAGAGTGTATCACTGACAGTTGAAGGGATATAAAAACAACATTAAAACGAACCAAGAAATAGTTTTCAATATTATGTTAAAATTAATCTTTTCTTACAAGTTTATAATTTTCTTACTACTACTTTGCTGTCTTCAGCTGCAAACATATAAATAACCTAAAAAATGTTCCTAGTGGATGACAGAAAATATAGGTGAAACATGAAGGGTATTTATTGCTTTTCATATGGTCACTCAATTATAGTAGGAACCATGCTTTGTTTAAAAAATACTGCATTATCATAAAGTTGCAGAGCTTCTGCAGGGCAAATGACATAGCTA
>NW_012271398.1:0-1189 GCF_000151885.1 Dipodomys ordii
CTTCAGCTCAAGGCGAGCGCTCTACCACTTGAGCTACAGCGCCACTTCCGGTTTTCTGGTGGTTTATTGGAGATAAGAGTCTCACGGTCTTTCCTGCCCGGGCTGGCTTTGAACCATGATCCTCAGATCTCAGCCTCCTGAGTAGCTAGGATTACAGGCGTGAGCCACCAGCGCCCAGCTTTTTTTAAAGGTATTTTGTTTTTTGGTTTTGGGTTTTTTTTGAGACAAGTTCTCACTATGTAGTTCAAGGTAGCCTTAAAATTGAGGGCCTCCTACCTCAGCTTCTTGAGTGCTGGATTACACCCATGTCCCACCATACCTGTTTTCCACTTGTATAGTTAACATGCATTTGCTGAAAATTCACTGTGTGTCAGATACAAAGTTCCTGCCTGTGGAGCTTACATTGTAGCAGAGAGGGGCAGGCAACATGGGGTGCTCAAATTATGTCAGTGGTATTATATATGACAGGGCTAGGAGTTACAAAGAAAAGCACAGTAGGTGAGAAGGTGTGAGCCTAGAACTCAATGTTGAGGCAAATCCTGAAGGAGATGAAGTGACAGTCACATAGATCTTTTGGGAGGAGAGCTTCCCCGGCGTGGGGAGCGCAAATGCAGAGACGAGCAACAGGAAGGGGCCCAAAATGGGACAGCAGGAATGTGGAGTGCCAGGAAGACAGGACCTAGGGGACTCACGAGGGATTCATGTGTGGCCATTATAAGAACTTGACTTTTGCTCTATGTGAGAAGAGAGCCACTTTGGAGAGAAGTTCTGAGTAATATATTCATGGGACCCCTCTGCCTGCAGACCCAACAAACCAAAATTGGTGAGGGCTAAAGGAAGAAAGTGACAGGGAGACTGATCACATAGTTCATGGAGCTTGGAAATGGCAGTGGTGGATGGTGAATAGGGTCTAGATTCCAAGGGAGTGACAGCAAGACTGTCCCACAGGGCCATGTGACATGTGAGAAAGAACACAGGGGTAATTCCAAGGATGTGTGTGTGTGTGTGTGTGTGTGTGTGTGTGTGTGGTATGTTGGTCCTGGGGCTTAAAATCAGGGCGTGAGTGTTGTCACTGAGCTTTTTTACTCAAGGCTAGCACTCCACCACTTGAACCCCAGCCCATTTCTGGCTTTTTTGGATGGTTAATTGGAGATATGAGTCTCAGGGGCTTTCTTTTTTTTGCGGGGGG
>NW_012271398.1:7129-11070 GCF_000151885.1 Dipodomys ordii
TATGGCTTCCACAGCGGCCAGCGCGTGGGCCCCGTGTCTGCCATTGGGGTGACGGGTGAGTAGATAGTGGAATCCTAGGGTGTTACCTTCTGGGAGAGGTGTCCTCTTGTTCTTTGATGACAGGTGAGCAGGCAGTGGTGTCTGGGCATTGGTCTGCACCCACAGGCCTTCTTGTGGCTGTGGCCCTATGTGCTTTCCCCTTGAGTTGATTTCCAGGTCCTCCTGGGCAGGGAAGGATCATTAGTATCTGTGCTGTGCTAGTGACTATAATGGTCCTCCAAGTTCACTTAGGAGCTTGGACATGTTTATCAGAGATCAGCTGATCAGGACCATCAGGTCCCAAGGGCAGACTTCTCTGAGCTGACCTGTGGGTTCCACTAGCCATGGCTTCTCCACCCTAAGACTCGAGGTCTCTGCCTCACCTTCTCTGCATCTCTCCCTCTCTCAGTGACAGAGGAAGAGACCCCCAGCCCCACAGAGCCCAGCACAGAGGCACCAGAGCCCCCCGAGGAGCCGCTCCTGGGAGAGCTGACCGTGACAGGATCCTCTCCAGACTCCCTGAGCCTCTCCTGGACCATCCCCCAGGGCCACTTTGACTCCTTCGCTGTCCAGTACAAGGACAGTGATGGGCGGCCCCAGGTGGTGCGTGTTGGAGGCCAGGAGAGGGAGGCCACTGTGGAGAACCTGGAGCCTGGGCGCAAGTACAAGATGCACCTGTACGGAATCTACCAGGGGCGGCGCGTGGGCCCCGTGTCCACCATAGGCAACACCGGTGAGTGAGGGTAAAGAGGGTTCCCTTTGTTGGGTTTCAGGAAGTAGACCAGTTCCTCAGTAAAGATCCAGGATCCAACCCACTTCCATCAGCCAAGTGCCTCAGGGCAGGTGTGGTAGGGCAGGGACAGCCTTACCCCAGATTAGGGCTGGGCCCATCTTGGGCTGCCAATCCCCCTCTCTGCTTCTTCTGGGAACTCTAGAGGGAATTCTTTTTATGGAATTTGGACACATTCTAAAGAATATTAACTAATATCTTCAACACATACTTATTAAAAAAATTTCAAAGGGCTGGGAAGGTGGCTCAGTGGTAGAGCACTTGCCTTGCATGCATGAGGCCCTGGGTTCAATTCCTCAGCACCACAGAAGCAAAAAGAAAAAAGCCAGAAGTGTGCCTGGGCCTGGACACTGCCCCTCAGCTCTTCAGCTCAAGGCTAGCACTCTACCACTTGAGCCTCAGTCCCACTTCCAGCTTTTTCTGCTTATGTGGTGCTGAGGAATCGAACCCAGGGCCTCATGCATGCAAGGCAAACACTCTACCACTGAGCCACCTTCTCAAACCTCATCCTGATTCTTAAGTCAGCTCTTGGTCTTTCTGCCTGATCTGCTCTCTCCCCCCTCCCCTCCCTCTCTTTTGCTAGTCCCGGGGTCTGAACTCTGGGCCTGGGCACAGTCCCTTAGCTCTTCAGTTCAAGGCTAGCACTCTACCACTTGAGCCACACTGCCACTTCCGGCTTTTTCTGCTTATGTGGTGCTGAGGAATCAAACCCAGGGCCTCATGCATGCAAGGCAAGCGCTCTACCACTGAGCCACCTACCCAGCCCTCCCCTCTCTTTTTAAAAAGGCTCTTTTTTATGGGCTGGGGTTATAGCTTCAGTAGTACAGAACTTGCATAGCATGTGAAATATTCTGGGTTTATTTATTTATTTAGTTGATTGGTCATGAGGCTTGAACTCTGGGCCTGGGCACTGTCCCTCAACTCTTCAGCTCAAGACTAGCTCTCTACTACTTGAGCCATAGTGCCACTTCCAGTTTTCTGGTGGTTTATTGGAGATCAGAGTCTCACAGACTTTCCTGCCCAGGCTGGCTTTGACTGAGATACTCAGATCTCAGTCTTTTGAGTAGCTAGGATTACAGGCATGAGCTATAGCACCCAGTTTATTATTATTTTTTAACTAAACAAAGATTTTTATTTTCACCAATACTGTTTGACATTATATCTCAAGTCCTAGGCAGAGCAATTAGGCAAGAAAAATAAATAAGTGGCATTCAAATTTAAAAGAAAACGTTCACTATTTGTAGATGATGTGGTTCTATATAAAGACAGTGTCACAAAATTCATAAAAATAACCCACTAAGTTAGTAAATGAATGAATCCAACAAAGTTGTAGGGTATGAGATCACCACATAAATACCTTGTGTTTCTTTCTTCCTTTCTTCCTTTTTTTGGATCCAGTTGTGAGCCTGAACTCCGGGCCTGGGTGCAGTCCCTCAGCTCTTCAGCTCAAGGCTAGCACTCTACCACTTGAGCCACAGCGCCACTTCCTGCTTTTTTTTTGCTTATGTGGTGCTGAGGAATCGAACCCAGGGCCTCAGGCATGCAAGGCAAGTGCTCTACCACTGAGCCACCTTCCCAGCCCAATACATTGTGTTTCTTTATACCATCAATAACCAGTCTGAAAAGGAAATTAAGAAAATAATTCCACTCATAGTAACATCCAAACTATTACTTAAGGATAAATTTAAATGAGATGAAAGACTCTGACACTGAAAACTGTAATAAAACACTGATGAAAATAAAAAGACCTAAATAAATGGAAAGACATCCCATCTTCATGGATTGGAAAAGTTAATATTGTTAATATATTTTCCAAAGCAATCTATAGAGTCAACGTAATCTTTATCAAAATTCCAATGGCTCTTCTCCCCAATTAAACTTCAAAGTCCTTTGAGCAGTCTGGCTTTATCTTTACATAATTTGTGTGCCATAAAAAGTTTACCCATTGTAAGCTAGGCGCTGGTGGCTCACACTTGTAATCCTAGCTATTCAGGAGGCTGAGGTCTGAGGGTCATGGTTCAAAGACAGTCCCGGCAAGAAAATTCCATGTGACTCTTATCTCCAATGAACCACCATAACCAAAATGGTGCTGTGGCTCAAGTGGTAAAGCACTAGCCTTGAGCTGAAGAGCTGAGGGAGAGTGCCCAGGCCCAGAATTCAAGCCCCATAATGGACCAAAAAAAAAATTACCCATTTTAAGCATACAACTTATGCATTTAGCATATTTACATAATGTGCAAGTGTCATCACAATCAGCTTCTGGAACTTTTCCACCACCACTAAAAGAAGCCTTAGGTCCAGACCCATCCCTCCCCCATTCTTACAGTTAGTCTACCCATGTCTATAGACTAGTCTTTTCTAGACATTTCCTATGAAGAGAATCATGTAATTTTTATTCCTACTCTTTTGGGTCTAGCTTCTTGCATGAGCATGCTGGTTTTGAGGTTTGGCCTTGTTTTTAGCATGTAGCAGTACTTAATTATTGGTTTGGGGAGTGTTTTTCTGTTTTTTGGGTTCTACCACTTGTGCCACACCTCCTCTTCCAGCTCTTTTGCTGGTTACTTGGAGATAATTTGTCTTCTTGGTCTGGCTTTGAACCTTGGTCTTCAGATCTTAGCCTCCTGAATAGCTATGATTACAGATGTTAGCCACCAGCACCCAGCTGAAGAACTGAACTTTTAAATAGGGTAGTCAAAGGTCATCTTGAAAAAAGGATATATGTCCATGACTTGTGCAAACATCTAGGGAAAGAATGTTTAGGCTAGAGGAGTCGTGTGCCAAAGCTCTGAGATCAAATTACCCCCAGAACCAGCCTAAATTATGACCAGAGAGATTCAGCACCTTGTCCTAGTAATAGGAGACAATCTGTTTTTATCTCTTCCCAGTCCCTGAAGAGCAGCCCCTTGGCCCTCCACTTCCTAAGCCACGCCTGGGAGAGATGACAGTGACAGATGCCACCCCCGACTCCCTGAGCCTCTCCTGGACGGTCCCCGAGGGACAGTTTGACCACTTCCTGCTGCAGTACAGGAACGGGGACGGGCAGCCCAAGGTGGTGAGGGTGCCAGGCCATGAGGACCAGGTCACCATCTCAGGCCTGGAGCCAGACCACAAG
>NW_012271399.1:0-1348 GCF_000151885.1 Dipodomys ordii
GTGCGGGAGGGGGGTAAGGGAGGAGGATTGGGGGGGAGGCTGGGAAGGGATGTGAAGGGTAAACAAAGGAGGAGGCTGCAATGCTTGATAAGAAATGTACGTATTATCCTGCCCATGTAATTGTAACCCTTCTGTACAGTATGTTTACAAAAAAATAAATAAAATAAAATAAAATAAAATGAAAAAAAGACCCCTTTGTACACTACCTTTACAATTAAAAAACGTTTTTAAAAAAGAGAGAAACATTCATTACAATCAAGAATTCAGTGAGTGATTCTTAAGGTGATTAAGAATATAAGGGTCCATGCATTCTCTCAAAGAAATAAAATATTAACAACTGATTTTGTTAAACTTACCTGCAAAATTTTAAGAGTAATAACTAAAACAGACAAATGAGTATTTTTCAAATCAATAGAGAAAAACAAAAAGAAAAAATATTAGTAAAATATTTCATCCACTCCCCTAAGAAGATAAATTGAAGTACCAAATCTAGTAAAGGAAAATGAAAGAAAACAAGTCTGGTATATATGCATTAATAATTATAATAAGTGTAATATATTAAGCTTTCTGGGTTTTTTTTTTGTCAGTCATGGGTTTGAACTCTGGGCCTGGGTACTGTCCCTGAGCTCTTCAGCTCAAGGCTAGCGCTCTACCACTTGAGCCACAGTGCTACTTTCTGGTTTTCTAGTGGTTTATTCAAGAGTCTCATGGACTTTCTTGCTCAGGCTGGCTTGGAACCGCGATCCTCAGATCTCAACCTCCTGAGTTGCTAGGGTTACAGGCACAAGCCACCGGCATCTAGCCTTTTTGTTGTTGTGGTGGTGGTGGTGGTGTTTTTTGTTTTGTTTTTTTGTTTTTTTCAGAATGCCAGGCCAGGTTCTGGTGGCTCATTCTTGTAATCCTCACTACTCAGGAGGCTGAGATCTGAGGATCACATTTTGAAGACAGGCCAGGTAGGAAAGTCTGTGACACTTTTATCTCCAATAAAAACTACTCCACCAAAAAGCCAAAAGTGGAGCTCTGGCTCACGTAGTAGAGCACTTGAGCCAAAGAAGCTCAGGCGCATTGCCCAGACCCTGAGTTCAAGCCTTAGGACTAGCACAAAAATAAGCATTAGATTGGATGAAGATTAAAACCTTCCATTGTCTATAGGAAATATAACAAAAAAAGTATCCTAAGGATCTAGACAGTTGAAAACAAAAGGTCAGAAAAAACTATGTAAATGCTACTAAAATGGAGCTGCAGAAACTCCAGTAATAGCAAGCGAGACCAATATTAGATAAAATCCATTCTTGGGGCTGGGAAGGTGGCTCAGTGGTAGAGCACTTGCCTTGCATGCATGAGGCCC
>NW_012271399.1:3498-5711 GCF_000151885.1 Dipodomys ordii
GTGGTTAATTAGAGATAAGAGTTCCACAGGGGATTTTCTGCCAGGGATGGCTTCGAACTGTGATCCTCAGATCTCAGCCTCCCGAATAGCTAAGATAACAGCCATGAACCACTGGCACCCAGCATATATTTATATTTATATTTATATATATATTTATATTTATTACATACTTTATACTAGAAACAGTGACTCATACTTCATCCTAGGTACTTGGCTGGCAGAGATCAGAAAGACCAAAGTTTGAAGACCAGCCTAGTCAGAGAGTTCATGAGACTCTCAACCAATAAAAACATGAATGAAGTGGCAGGTGCTTGTCATTTCAGCTATGCAAGAAGTATAAATATGAGAGTCATAATCCAGGTCAGTCTGGACATATATATAAGGCCCTATTTTAAAATAACAAAAACAAAAAGTTCTAAGGACATGGTTCAGTTGGTAGAGTACCTGAGCTCAAATCCCAGTACCACCAAGAACAAGATCTAAAGATATGATCATTACACATTGTATATAAATATATGTATGTGTACATATATCAATGTATCACATTGCATCTCATAACTACGTATAATTGTGTCAATGAAACATTTTTAAGATAGTTTATATTTTAAGAAAAAAATCAGTCTGGGTGCATGTGGCCCACACCTGTAATCCTAGCTACTCAGGAGGCCAAGATCTGAGGATTGAGGTTCAAAGCCAGCCCAGGCAGGAAAGTCTATGAGACTCTTATCTCCCATTAACCACCAGAAAACTGGAAGTAGCACTGTGGCTAAATTGGTTTAGTGCTCATCTTGAGCTGAAGAGCACAGGGACAGTGCCCAGGCCCAGTGTTCAAGCCCCATGACTGATATAAAAAATCAGAATTCATTGGAAACATACTTCTAAGTATCTTTGAGTAGATCAACTTGTCATTCCTCAGGGAAACAATATGCATTAGAGTCTCTGGAAATGGAGAATAAAACAACTTGAAGACAAATCAGCTGTGAAGGATAGAATTAATAATACATAAAATGATGAAGATCTGTATGTGAGAATGCTCTGTACCCACAAGACTGGAGTGGCACAATTTCTAATCTCTAGTTCCCCAAATCCCAAGAACATGATTCTTTGATCCAGAGCACAAGAATATAACTGTGACCCTGCATGACTAGTGTTATTCTTGGGAAAAGGCTAAACATGTAGAATCAGGTCACCAGAAGAGTCACACCTTCCCTTCCAATGATCTCCATAGGAGAAAATTTCCCTGCAGTCTGCAGACTCAGCAAGGAGCACCGGACCACAGACCATTTAGAAACAGCTGCATAAAACCTTACACTACTTTGAGTCTTACAGGTCCTTCAACCAACTTTCTACTAACTGGAGAGGTAGAGACACAAGACATGGAAGTTTCCTTCAAGCAAATATTTGGTTTTTGTTAAACAGAGATAAGCACAAAATATTCCACAAGTCAGCTTGATGCCAACTACGGGCACAGAAGTTGAAAGAGTCTTAGGCCCCATTTAGAGTCCCATCACAGGAAGAGAAGAAGACTGAGCTGAGCTTGTTCTGCTGCTAAGGTCATTGTGGCTACACATCTTTCTCCACTGTTGTCTTATTTATGGGTTCATGTGTTGCTGCAGATGTGCTGCAGACAGATCCAGAACTTTTCAATTTTCCCTAAGGCCTCTGGATACAATTGTGCAATGTCCATCTTCTGCAAGTCGCCTGCCAGTAACTGCAAGCTCACATGGCTGACTACTGGCACTATGGAGATCTAACTCTTTGCTGTCAATAAGAGGCCTGCTATTGCTGTTATTGGCCAATATGCTGTAAATCTGCTCTCTGCCTTCTGGAGTGCCCAGCAATGCAGTCTTCAAGACCCTGAAGACCCTAAGAGTCAGGCCTGGGGTTGGTTTCATCACAGACAATTCTCTAGTGCATGCCTCTGGCAGGGGTCACAGTGTGGTCATGGCTTGATCTTCAGCTTTTGCCTTTTGTTATATGGCTGGGTTTTCCATTTAAATGGAAGATTCCACTTGACTCTCTCTCTCTCTCTCTCTCTCTCTCTCTTTCTGTGTGTGTGTGAGTGTGTGTGTGTGTGTGTATGCTAGTATTAGTGCTTGAACTCAGGGCTTTGGTACTCCCACCTAGGTTATTTTTTTTCTCAAGGCTAATACTCTATCACTGGAACACCTGCATTACTTCTGGCTTTTTGGTGGTTAATTAGAGATAAGAGT
>NW_012271400.1:0-1407 GCF_000151885.1 Dipodomys ordii
CCTCTGGGTGGCTTTTACGTTTTGTTGTTTCTGTGTGTGCCAGTCCTGAGGTCTGGGCGCTGTCCCTGAGTTTCTTTTGCTCAAGGCTAGAGCTCTGCCACTTGAGCTACCACTTCTGGCTTTTTTAGTGGTTTATTAAGTCTCAGACTTCCCTTCCCAAGCTGGCTTCCAACCACAATCCTCAAATCTCAGCCTCCGAATAGCTAGGATCACAGGCGTGAGCCACAAGCCAAGGCCTCAGATCAAAGCTGGAGTGACAAGCGGGCAGCAGGCCCTGCGTCCCTCCCAGCACGGCTCACACTCACCAGAGCTCACGCAGCACGCAGCCGGGCTGGCACAGGCCCTGGCAGAGCTCCTGCACACCTGAGTCCCCCAGCTTATTGCTGCTTAACTGCAGCTCCAGGAGAGACTTGTTCTGGGCCAACACTGACCGGAAATGGGGACAGCAGGCATCTGTGAGGTTGCAACTCTTCACCCTGTGGGGACAGATGCACACCAGCTAGACCAAGGGAGGCCCAACGCTGCCACCGGCCCTAGACGCCGTGGGGACCAGGCAGGAACGTCTCCCAGGTGAACGCTGGTCCTCCGGGCTGCTCACTCTGCACACTGTTCCCCTTTCCCGTGCGGCCCCCGGCCCCATGGCCCCGCAGGGCCCGTCCTCACCACAGTGACTCCAGCGGGGAGCCAGGCTCCAGCAGGCTCTCGCACAGCAGCCGGGCGCCCTCGTCGCCCAGGTCGTTGCTGGCCACGCTGAGCTCCTTCAGGCCGGGCTGGGCTCTCAGGAGGCCGCACAGCTCCCGGCAGCCCTCGGCCGTGATGCCACACTCCCAGAGCCTGTGGGCAGGGCACTTCCTGAACAGGTCCGCCCGCACCCGCCGCGTGGCCCCAGGCCCCCCGCCTCCTCGCACCTGGGGGAGGCTGCAGCCAACTCACCACAGGACCTGCAGCTGGGAGCCGTGGAGCCGCAGCCCGGGGCACAGCAGCGCCAGGCCCGCGTCGCCCAGCTTGTTGCTGCCCAGGTCCAGCTCCCGCAGGGGCGCCTTGGAGACCACGTCACACAGATCCCTGCAGTTGGCTGTGGTCACACCACAGCTCTCCATCCTGGAGAAGCAAGGTGGTCTGAGAGGAGCCCCGGGGCCACCCCCACCCCAGGGCCCCCGCGGCCTGGAGCTTACTTGAGCGTCTCCAGCCGGCAAGCAGACTCTTTCAAGCCCTGGCATAGTGTCCGGACTCCAGCCTCATGGAGGTCATTGTTGCTCACCACCAGCTCCTTGAAGTCTGGCTTGGCCCTGAGCGCCGCGGCCAGTGATTCACAGCCGGCAGCTGTGAGCCCACAGTATTCCAGCCTGCAGGGGCCGGGACGGGCCGGGACGGGACAGGAGGGGCCAGGACGGGACGGGAGGGGAC
>NW_012271400.1:3527-3739 GCF_000151885.1 Dipodomys ordii
CACCCTCCCCTCCCGCACCTCGCTGTGGTCCTGGGCCACCCTCCCCCCGCACCTCGCTGTGGTCCTGGGCCACCCTCCCCTCCCGCACCTCGCTGTGGTCATGGGTCACCCTCCCCCCGCACCTCGCTGTGGTCATGGGTCACCCTTCCCCCCGCACCTCGCTGTGGTCATGGGCCACCCTCCCCTCCCGCACCTCGCTGTGGTCCTGGGTC
>NW_012271401.1:0-1519 GCF_000151885.1 Dipodomys ordii
AAGTTGTAAAGTTCGTTTTCGACATGACAACTTGTACTTCTCATTGTTGCAACAGGTCCACCTGTATCCTTATTTAAACGACTTGGTTTTCCCCTTCCCCTCCACAAATTATACCGACATCAAATAAAGTGAAAGCAGGGGTTATGCTGTGGGGGAGGGACATACAAAGCAACAAAGAAATAATCTTATAAATGTGTTAGAAACAAATGCATGAAAGAAAAAAAAGCATTTAAATACATATCTAAGGGTTCATTTTCCTAACATCACCTTATCTGACCTTTTCAAGACACACTGTTTTCAACAACTGCTTTGTTGATGTCAACTCCTCTATACAACTACTTAAATATAATTAAACATTGCAAAGAAAAAGAAAATATAAGCAAAAATTACACTGTATAGAACCAATCTACCAAGCATCAGTACTTAGCAACAGGGAGCACTGTAGGTATTTGGTTATTTGTGGAGCCTAGCAACATGAGACAGGATAAAAGCACAAATTACTAGCTCGAGGAAAGATCCAAATTCAAAACTTGAAGGACAGTTTCTAATGAATTGAGTATGTATAACTTTCATATTAGTGTCAGGCAGAAAAATCCTAAATTGAACTCTTTTAAGTTAGAGAACTGGGGTACAGGGAGGGTGATTTTATACCCCCAAGAGGACATTTGGATATTCTTTTTTTTAGGGGGGGGGAAGGTCCAGTCGTGGGGCCTGAGCTCTGAGCCTGGGCGCTGTCCCTAAGCTCTTCAGCTCAAGGCTAGAACTCTACCACTTGAGCCACAGCGCCACTTCCGGCTTTTTTTCTTTTTGCTTATGTGGTACTGAGGAATTGAACCCAGGGCCTCAGGCATGCAAGGCAAGCGCTCTACCACTGAGCCAACTTCCCAGCCCCTGGATATTCTTTTATATTGCAATGATTTAAGGGCCTTGCTCTGGCCTGTCCAATAATACACAAGACAGCCTCTACCAAAACAATGTCAACAGTGCAGAGGCTGAGAAACCCTGTTCTATGGGCAATGAGTAGATAGTACTTATTTAGTAGCATAAAATATGCACAGTTCATAGTCTAAAAGAGAATGTGCTTCTGGTTTGAGGTGACAGGTAAATAGTCAAAAAAGAAAACCATAGGAATGTGTTGGAGTAAAAGCTATGCAGGGTGCTTAGAGGTACATAGGAGCATTAGATATAAGCTCAGCTTTCATAGTCCTGCTGGGGCTCAGGATTCTAGACTGAAGAGACCAAGTTCCCTGGTTATTTGACCTGAAGGGTAGAGGAAAGAGCGTCTGGGGCCTGGGTTTTATTTGACTACAACTGCCAGACCTTATTGCCTGTATTCTGTCACAGCTTTTAAAGTATTCTCTTTCTTTTTTTATTTTAAAGTGTTTTATTTTTATTTTATTATTTTTTTTGGGGGGGTCCGGTTATGGGGCCTGAACTCTGGGCCTGGGCGCTGTCCCTCAGCTCTTCAGCTCAAGGCTAGCACTCTACCACTTGAGCCACAGCACCACTTCTGGCTTTT
>NW_012271401.1:1569-2012 GCF_000151885.1 Dipodomys ordii
TCAGCTCTTCAGCTCAAGGCTAGCACTCTACCACTTGAGCCACAGCACCACTTCTGGCTTTTTTCTTTTTGCTTATGTGGTGCTAAGGAATTGAAGCCAGGGCCTCATTCATGCAAGGCAAGCGCTCTACCACTGAGCCACCTTCCCAGCCCAGTATTCTCTTTCTTTACCTCATAGAGCTCCCCTATGACCCAGCAATCTCATTTTTGGGCATTTGCCCAAATGATTACAAACAAGACCATACTAAAGCTACCAGCACAACTGTGTTTATTGCAGCATTATTTACCATAGCTAAGATATGGAACCAAACCAGATGCCTCTCAGCAGATGAATGGATCAAGAAAATGGGGTATATATACACAATGGAATTCTATGCCTCCATCAGAAAGAATGACATTGCCCCATTTATTAGGAAATGGAAAGACTTGGAAAAAATTATATTA
>NW_012271402.1:0-309 GCF_000151885.1 Dipodomys ordii
GCCATGCTGGAGCCGGGCAGGGGGGCCTGGCCGGAGGGAAGCGCACCGCTGGTGCCATGCTGGAGCCGGGCAGGGGGGCCTGGCCGGAGGGAAGCACACCGGGCGCCTCGTACCGGGGCAGCCGCGCCCCGCGCAGGGCCCGCTCCACGTCCATGTCCTCGCTCTCAAAGTCCACCAGGATGACGCTGAAGTGCGAGTCTCCGGTGCGCGCGTGCAGCGCCGCCATGTCCGCCAGGAACTGTGCCACCCAGCGCGCCTGGTTCTTCACTGGAAGAGGGATGCGGGCCGGGCTGGCGGCTGGGGGGGTGT
>NW_012271402.1:11027-13452 GCF_000151885.1 Dipodomys ordii
CTAAGGAAGAAGGTGTCTCTGGGGTCTGGCCGCAGCATGTCCACGCTGGGCTCCTGCTGTGGGAAGTGGCTGCCCACGTGGCTGGCTAGAGACTGGGGGATGTGGGCCACATGATCCATCTTCAGGGCCGACTCATCTGGGGCAGAAGGGAGCACGAGGCCTTCACTCTCCTCCCCATTCCCATCCAGAGGCAATCCCTTCCCCAAGGGTGCCGGCTCCACACCTGTGTACAGGGAGATGTGGGCAGAGCCGACGATCTCGAACTTCAGACCAGGCAGGAAGGCTCGCCACTGGGGGGGGGGGCGGGAAAGAGGCAGCGTCCAGGGGGGCTCTTCCTGGCTCAGGGCGGGGGAGGCCAGGGGAGCCATCTCCAAGGACAGGGGCAGTTTGGAGGGTGGATGGGAGAGGAGACCTAGGAAAAGGCAGCTGCAGGAGGACCAGGCTGAGGGGCTCTAGGGGCAGATCTAGATCCCCTACCTTTGATCCCTCCCCCTGACTTCCCTCCCTTCCAGGCAGCTTCCGGACTTGCCGGGTATGTGTCAAACCTCACCAGCTCCCTGGTTTTGCACCTCTGCTCTCCTGAGGTCACTGCTGGGCTTGGAAGGGCCAGGCCTGGCACCCCCCCCCTCCTTGCGTCCACCTCTGTAGCTGCTCCTGTCGGACTCGCTTCCTCTCGGGCTCCCTGCAAGCTGGTCTTCCTGGGGCTGACTCCAGACCCTCTGCTCTGGCTTATCCAACAATCACCATCCTCCCCCCAGCCTAAAGTTGTGCCTCCAGCCTGCTGAGTTAAGCTCACAGTGATCACACGCACTGGACACATGCAACACCCTGTGGCCCTCAGGCTGAGGGCCAACCTCCTTCCTACCCTGCGAAAGTCCCTCCCACCTCTGACCTGCCTGGATGCCCTCCCAAGGACTCCTCTCAGTGCTTGGCCTTCCCACACTGGCCAGAGTTTTCTTGGAACGAAAGTCTCCCTGCTTCATTCTCTGGATAGCCTGTGTTGTCCAGTGTGGCCCTGCAGGCCGGGCCTGGCCACCAGACCTCTCAGGTCTCAGAAGACACTGGGAGACACAGGTCCACCCGCTAGGTCTGGAATTCCTACCCCAAACTCTTTCCCTTCCACGTCTGCCTGCTGAAGGCTGCTCTTCAATGGTACCCTAGCCAGCACAGCGGGCCCTCCTGACCTAGGTTCACACCAGAGCCTTTGCTTCACGGGATAGGGGAGAGGTCTCCGGGGCGTGGACCATAGTGAAGCAAGGAGCAAGGAGGTTGGAGTGGGGGAGGGAGTCAGGCGAAGGAGGGGGCTGGGGTCTGCCGGCATCTCAGGAAGACCCGCCATACTCACACCCACTTCCACGTGGTCTGAGCCCCGGTCATCCTGCTTGTGAAGCAGTTCAAAGTAGTATTTCCGGGAGGCCATGAGCCTGTGAACATGAAGAATTCGTCTTCATCATCATATCCAGGAACCCCAAACAGAAGGAGAGCCCAGGGTGTGTGTGTGTGTGTGACCCGCCTGCCCGCCCTCCCTCCCTCCCTCCCTCCGGGCTGCTCTCTGCAGGCCAGTGACCGTGTAAGGAGGCTCACCCAGCTTCTCCTCCACCCACCAACACTCCTGAGCACACACGCTCGCCCCAACTCACTCACCGCCGGGGCTTGGACACCTGGGAGCTGAACTTGGTGAATTCTCCAGGTGCAGTCCACTCAGAGCCGGTCTAGAAGTGACACAGCAGCGAGCCTAAGGGCCGCTGTGTTTTGGGGCACACCAGACCCATTCCCAAGAAGCTGCAGGAGGCCCGTGCAGGACTGGGGCTGGAGGGTGGCGCCTGGGCCGGGCAGGGTATACCTTGCCTACAAAGGCTATGAGCTGGGCAGCTGCCGGACTCTCATCCACACTCAGCCAGAGCTCAGAGTTGTCGTCCGAAGCCACGGAGAACTGGATGTCCCCTAGCCCACGGGACAGGGGCTCGTTCAGGGGACGGCTCTTCACGCCACCGCCCCCCTGACCCCCCACTCCGCGTCACACCCCGCCCCCATACCATCTTTCGCTGGGTGAATGAAGCCAAAAATCCGGAGTCCATAGTTCTTCCACTTGGGGGACACTGCCAGCTTCTTCACGGTGGTGCGCGTCTAGGGAGGTAGTGAGCAGTGACGCCGAGGCCAGCCTGGTGCCCGCCAGCCCGCCAGCCGCCTGGGCACTCACATGAGGGAAGAGCGGGAAGTGCAGATTCCTCCTCAGCTGACCCACCGCGCCGCCACACCAGTCCTCAAAAACGTGCAGGTTCACCTGTCCCTTGAACTGGAGCCAGGGAGGCTTTACCTCCCCCGCCCCCCCCCCCCCCGCCCATCCAGGGAGGCTTTACCCCTCCCCCTCCTCCCCTTCCCCCTGCCAGCCCATCCAGGGGGCAGAGCTCACCTCCTCCCGCCA
>NW_012271403.1:0-2705 GCF_000151885.1 Dipodomys ordii
GGCTCAAGTGGTAGAGCACTAGCCTTGAGCTGAAGAGCTGAGGGACAGCGCCCAGGCCCAGAGTTCAGGCCCCACGACCGGACCAAAAAAAGAAAAAAGAAAGAAAAGGTGTGTGGAGATCAGAGGTTCAAAAAAGTAGGTTTTCTTTGGAAAGATGTTTTCTTGAGAGTCAACACTTGAATATCAATATTTCAGTATCTGAAATATTGAGCTAATACTTGATGGGTTTTTAAAGTTCCAGTACTGGGGCTTGAATTCAGGGCCTTCAGCCTTTTCACTCAAGGCTAGCACTCTACCACTTGAGCTACAGTGCCACTTCCGGCTTTTTTCTTTTTTCTTATGTGGTGCTGAGGAATCGAACCCAGGGCCTCATACATGCAAGGCAAGTGCTCTACCACTGAGCCACCTTCCCAGCCCATGTGCTCTACCACTTTAGCCACAGCTCCATTACCAGTTTATTGCTGGTTATTTGGTTTAAGAGCCTCACAGACTTTTCTGCCAGGGCTGGCTTTAAACCGTATTTCACATTCTAGCTTCCTTATAGGTACCAATTATAGTATTACATGAAGAAATTGAATACTATTTCTATTGCCACATAATTACTAGAGATCACTTATTACTAATAGACCTGATGATTCAGGTTATTAAAATAAAGCATTATGGTTTTAAAAACTAAATTTAGATAGAGTCATTAAATCTAATACTATGGGAGAGACATTGAATCTGGAAATATGTGTTGGTACTTAAGTGGTTTTTTTTTTCTTTTAAACTATAGAACTGGATTTACCTATTCTCTTAGTTTTGCCTGTGTTTGTTTTATTTACAAATTTATCCATGAATATTTGTTGAGAAATATTTATTTCCTGTGTATAGTCCCTAGAAACATTTGGATATACCTCTGTAATAGGCATGGTGGGGAGGGGTGGAGAAGAGGGCAGAGCAGCTGTGGTAACACATGCAGCAAATCATTCCATAAGTAACTATTATTAACATGGAGTGGGGAGGTGCAGAGAGAAAAATTCCAAGGGTGATGACCTTTGTTCTAGAATTGGGGGTTTGTGAAGTTGTGGAAATTTCCTTAAGCAGAAGTAATGATGGATGAATTAGAATTAGTGCAACCTCCTATTTGGCGGAAGAAAAACTATTTCAGGCAGAGGAAATGGAATGTACAAAGCTCCTAAGGCAGGAAAATACTTATTTGTTTGGACAAAAAAAGAAAATCCTAGAACCGCTAAAGCTCAATGGAGGGGCTCGGCTTTGCGGATCATGGTGCTGTTGTGGTGGCTTTGGGACATTTTCCTGAGGTGGATAGGAAACTTGTAAAGATATGAGAGGGTGGTGCTATGATAGATGTAGTCTGAGTTCATGCCTCCTTCTCTGTGGGAAATCAAACAGGGACAGGCAGCAATACAGCCCTGAGATCATTAGGAGGTTACTCTTAATAAGCAGGCTGCTCAAGAGAAATAGAACAATGAGCTACATATATCCACACCTATAAAGCTAGAGAGATTTATTATAATAAGGAATTGGCTCACCTGATTATGAAGGCTGCAAGTCTCAAGATCTACAGTCAGCATGGTGGAGACCCGGCTGAGCTGATGGTGTCAGTTCCAGTCTGAAGTCTGGCAGACTCACAACCCAAGAAAAGCCCATTTTTTCTGTTCAAGTCCAAAGTCAGGAAAACATCATGTCTAGCTACTATATCCTGTAGAAGGAATTCTCCATTATTCATAGGAATGCCAGCCTTCTGGTTCTATGGAGACCTTCCAGACTGTGTTATATGGTCTACTGATATAAATGTTAATCTCATCCAGAAACACCCTCTTGGACACACTCAGAATAGTGCTTGAGCAAACAACTGGGCATCCTGTAGTCCAGTCAAATCGACAAGTAAAATTAACCATCATGCTATCCCTACTAAACAGAAGGATGATGCCAGCTGGACATAATATGATGAGGTGGAATAGAAGATGCCTTCACCAAATATGTAAAAGCAGAATTGACAGGCTAAGATGTGTGAATGGGTGACATAAAAACAATTACCAACTTGCAGTATGAGCTACTGGGTGAGCAGCATCACCCTTGGCTAGGAAAGCATGCAGTGGAGGGATAGCAAGATCAAAGAGGAAGGTTTTGAGTTTGTTGTGGTCTCAGGGGTCAGCAAGATTTCTGAATGGATCAATACAAGTAGACTGTTCGGTGTGAGGTATGTGATCTGAACTGTTCTTATAGCCATACTTTATTATTTTTTTAAGCCACTGGGCAGACAGTGAAAAGCACTGCTTCCAACTGTCGATCTGCTTTTCTACCCATGCTATTTTATGGTGATTTCAGCCTCCAAATGGGTCTTTGAAAGAGAGCAATTGGTGATTCTTTGGGAGGGGATGCAGTGAAGGTGATTAGAGCCCCCAAAACACCTCAGTTGCCTCCAAAGAAATTCATGCAGCTCAACAGAAGCTGCCTATGTGTCTGAGAGGGCCAGGCCTTGTATGTTGGACCTGAGAAGAGACATTGTAACAAGAGGAAATCGTTTTTTCTCTGTGGTTGATTAAGCTCAACCAGTGTGCAATTCCATTGGACTTGTATTAAGATGAAATGGGTCCTTTGTGTGTGTGTGTGTGTGTGTGAGAGAGAGAGAGAGAGAGAGAGAGAGAGAGAGAGAGAGAGAGAGAGATAGTTCTCATACTTATTTTTTTTTCTGTTGT
>NW_012271403.1:11844-14103 GCF_000151885.1 Dipodomys ordii
ACAGCGCCACTTCCGGTTTTCTGGTGGTTTATTGGAGATAGGAGTCTCACGGTCTCTCCTGCCCGGGCTGGCTTTGAACCGCGATCCTCAGATCTCAGCCTCCTGAGTAGCTAGGATTACAGGCGTGAGCCACCAGCGCCCGGCAAATATATATATATATTTTTTGGCCAGTCGAGGGGCTTGAACTCTGTGCCTTGGTGCTGTCCCTCAGCTTTTTTTTTTTTTTTTGATGGTCGTGGGGCTTGAACTCTGGTCCTGGGCGTTGTCCCTCAGCTCTTCAGCTCAAGGCAAGCGCTCTACCACTTGAGCTACAGTGCCACTTCGTGTTTGTGACTTTAAGCATCATTATCCCACAATACTGTGAAGTTTGTGAAATTATGTAATCAGTCAATCACAAAGAATTTGAAAGAAAAGAGTTGTGGAGCACAAGATATACTTTGTGAAACAGTTTATTAGGCAAGTTTTTTTAATATCAGTTTATATCAGTGATAACCTGTAATTTGTTATACAATATAAGAGACTTTGAGATAGTCTAGTAATAATTATGGGTTTTTTATTAATTAGGATCAATGGCAAATATAAACAGGGACTGTTCTGATTAAACCAGGATGTATGGTTCTTTTCGTTATAGTAAGGGATGTTGTCACAGCGATGACTATTCAATAAATGTCAGTCAAAAATAAAGAGAAGATAACCATGTTAGGTCAATTTGGTTCTTCAGAAAAGCATGTCCTAAGATGAGCTTAAATATGCCAGAGATTTATGAGGTAAAACATCGCTGAAAGAGAAAGGTAGAGAAACAGGAGGCTATAGGTCTGACACTTGTTAAAGGAGAGGAAGAAGAAACGAACAAAGGAAGGAAGGAAGAAAAGTAGGAAGGAAGGAGGGATGCTAGGGAGAGATAGACAAAAGAAGGAAAGGAAAGAAGGAAGGAGGAAAGCAGAAGCAGCAGCAGGACCCAACACAGATCCTCTCCAGTTCCTCTTCCTGCCTTCCAGACAGAATTTGCTTTCATTTCTAAGCCTTCATCCTGGGAGAACTTCAGATTTGTTCTTTAGTAAGATTCCTTTACTCGGTAAGGTCTACAGTTGATCCTCATGATGGGAGAAAATGATTGTCATGATGAGTGAGAACTAAAGGTGTCAAGACCAGAAAGGATGAAGGCTATAGACTACAGTGTAGAAATCCATTTAAACCTGAGGTTGAGATGTAGCTCAGTCATAGAGCAATAACCCAGCATGTGTAAGTATCTCTATTCAATCTCCAGCACAGCAAACATCAATAAATAAAACCACACAAGGACCTGAACATTTTTGTGTCCATAGATCTCTTCTCTGAATGAGGCTTTAAAATGCACTAAATAAAATACACAAAGGATCACAAAGGCAACCAATTATATTTAATATCAATAACAAACTTAAAAAATAGTCTTTTGATTTAGCAATGCAGGTGTTTGTTAATGATGTCTTAACAAGATTTCGCTTTAAAGCTTGTAACAAATGGAGTTTTAAAATAGTGATGAGTGTGTGGCTGCAATGCTTTGGGATGTCTGCAAACTGTTGTGATGTTGTGATATGAAAATAGATGACATTTCAATTAGTCACAAAGTCATAGGTGTGGCAAATTCTACTGCAGCTCTTCACCAACATTCATAACCAAAGAAAATGCTAGATTTCCATTTAAATATCATAAAAATAAAGTTGTTCCCACTGCCCCCCTCAATTTTGTGGATGTCAAATTAAAATAGTTGTTTTAAGAGGAAGAAGTATTACAAATTTGAAGCCAGCCCCAGCTGCCTAGTAATAACCCATTTCATGTTTTGTGTGTGTGTGTGTGTGTGTGTGTGTGTGTGTGTGTGTGTGTGTGTGTGTGTGTATGTTTGTGCTGGTCCCTGGGGCTTGAACTCAAGGCCCGGGTACTGTCCCTGAGCTTTATTTTGCTCAAGGCTAGACCTCTACCACTTGAGCCCCTGCTCCACTTCTGGCTTTTTTGTGGTTAGTAGGAGATAAGAGTCTCATGGGTGGGCTTTGAACCACTGTTCTCCAATCCCAGCCTCCTGAGTAAGTAGGATTACAGGTATGAGCCACCCAGCACTTGGCTGTTTTGTTTTGTTTTAATTTTTGTCTGGTCGTGGGGCCTGAACTCTGGGCCTGGGCGCTGTCCGTCAGCTTTTCAGTGCTGTCCCTCAGCTCTTCAGCTCAAGGCTAGTGCTCTACCACTTGAGCCACAGTGCCACTTCCGGCTTTTTTCTTTTTGCTT
>NW_012271404.1:0-1287 GCF_000151885.1 Dipodomys ordii
GGGCCTGAACTCTGGGTCTGGGCACTATCCCTCAGCTCTTCAGCTCAAGGCTAGAGCTCTACTACTTGAGCCGCAGCGCCACTTCTGGCTTTTTTTTTCTGCTTATGTGGTGCTGAGGAATCGAACCCAGGGCCTCATGCATGCAAGGCAAGCGCTCTGCCACTGAGCCACCTTCCCAGCCACGTGTAAAGGCTTTTCTACAATAAAATTACAAATACTAAAATAAAACCAACCCTATGTTACTAAAAAGACCAGTGAAACTCATTTTCAGTTCATTAGTTCATTTTTATATTATTTTTTTCCATTTTGAACTAAAGTTTTCCCTTTTAACCATAAGAGTTAACGCACAAAATTTACGAAGATAGAATTTGAATTTTTAAACATATATAAAGAATTAAACTTAAAACGAGTATTTTCTTGAATCAAAGTATTGTAGGAAATAGTTAATAAAAAATTATGGAATCTCCCCAAGGGACACTGAAATTTAAATATGCTTCCATATTTTTATTAAAAAATAAGTGTTAAAATTCAAGATAAGTCCCGGATAGATTACCTTTCTTTGTGAGATAGTTCATACTGTTTGCTAAAGCAGCAGTCTTGCCTTGGGAATCCAAGACAGAAAATCGAGCATAATCATCCACAAAGAAGTTATCTGGGAAAAAAAGAAACATTGAAATAGATACATAATAAATATACCTCAATTAATCTACTGTTAATATTTAATTAATGCCCTTCTTTGACTATGATACATACAAAAATGTGTAAGTGAAGTATATTAAGTTCCATGTTTACTTAACAAGTTTACAAGTAAATCTATTAATCACTTAAAAATACAAATGAATACACTCATGTTTTGTATAGTTACCACTTCTATATATGTTCTACTCTTCTTATTCCCTCTGGAGAATAGTGTCTTAATTCATCTCTCCCTCCCTAGTCCATCCACTAGAGTATGTTCTTCCCTTTCCTATGGGATACAGGAAATATGCTGAATCACAATTTTTATATTAATCTTAACAGAAAAAGTTATTTCCATTTGTTTTATATATCTATCTTCTCTGATCAGTGTCCAATGGCAGTGCTCCTATTTCCCCTCCAATCACTCTTGATAAAATTTCAGTTTCATCTAGTCATTCCCTGGCTATAAATTACTCAGCACATAATTTATCCCTAGCTACAAAATGTTCTCCAGGGCTGGGAAGGTGGCTCAGTGGTAGAGCGCTTGCCTTGCATGCCTGAGGCCCTGGGTTCGATTCCTCAGCACCACATAAGCAAAAAGAAAAAAGC
>NW_012271404.1:7927-11975 GCF_000151885.1 Dipodomys ordii
CTCACGGTCTCGCCTGCCCGGGCTGGCTTTGAACCGCGATCCTCAGATCTCAGCCTCCTGAGTAGCTAGGATTATAGGCGTGAGCCACCAGCACCCGGCTTCATAACATAGTTTCTTAACATAAGGTGGTATACCTTAGAAGAGATCTACTCTTACACATTAGAGAACATGCAATGAAATTCAACCACAGAATTTTTTGTATAAGTACATTAACAATGCAATAATTTGCTTCTGTCAAAAATCTATTTATGGAGCCAGGCGCCGGTGACTCACGCCTGTAATTCTAACTACTCAGGAGGCTGAGATCTGAGGATTGCAGTTCAAAGCCAGCCTGGACAGGAAAGTCCGAGACTTTTTTTGGGGGGGGGGTCTAGTTGTGGGGCCTGAACTCAGGGCCTGGACGCTGTCTCTCAGCTCTTCAGCTCAAGGCTAGTGCTCTACCACTTGAGCCACAATACCACTTCTGGCTTTTTTCTTTTTGCTTATGTGGTGCTGAGGAATCGAACGCAGGGCCTCAGGCATGCAAAGCAAGCGCTCTACCACTGAGCCACCTTCCCAGCCCCCATATCTTCAATTTTTTAATTAAATATTTTTTATTGTTATTATAAAGTTGATTACAGAGGGGTTACCATTTCATAAGTCAGTAATGAGTACATTTCTTTTTGGACAGTGTTACCCCTTCACATCTTCATTTTGGCCCATCTGTAACAGCAGTGAGAATTCCTTAGTGCTTAGGCAGGAGGTAGCAGATTTCGTCTGCATCTTTTCCCTAGCTTTTCCTAAAGCATTGGGCACTTTGGATTTTCCATCTTTGAATTGTGTTTTTCATTTGAATTGAGTTATAGTAGTTATTATTTATTTGGGATTCTAATCCTT
This sequence comes from Dipodomys ordii, assembly GCF_000151885.1. Lineage (NCBI taxonomy): Eukaryota > Metazoa > Chordata > Mammalia > Rodentia > Heteromyidae > Dipodomys > Dipodomys ordii. The sequence continues at coordinate 8,804 of NW_012271404.1, forward strand.
TATTAGATATATGCTTTGTAAATACTTTCTCTGTTCCATGGCTTGTCTTTCATTTTTTTCCCCCAATTTATTTTGTTATTATAAAAGTGATATACAGAGGGGTTACAGTTTCATAAGTCAGGAGATGAGCACATTTCTTTTTGTATAATGTGATCCCTTCCTTTAGTCTTTCACTTTTGATAATGTTTTGATGCCCAGAATTTAACAATTTTTAATATTTTACCCAAGAAGTTATTGCTAAATGCATTGTTATAAAGATTTTTCCCCATGGGGCTGGGAAGGTGGCTCAGTGGTAGAGCACTTGCCTTGCATGCAAGTGGCACTGTGGCTCAAGTGGTAGAGTGCGAGCCTTGAGCTGAAGAACTGAGGGACAGTGCCCAGGCCCAGAGTTCAGGCCCCACGACAGGACCCCAAAAAAAAAAAAAAATTGAAGATATGGGAGGGAAGCATGCCTGGCAGAATAGTTCCCAAGGTGACTTTCTTAAGCCAATATAATTTCCCTGTTGGAGGATGGCGAAACAGGGGAGAGAGCAGAAGTGGGAGAGTTTCCATATATATAGCTGAATAATCAGGACTGCTCTCTGGTACCCAATGTGGGTACCTCCTCTTCCCCGAGCCCTGAAAGACTTGAGATACCACCATCCTATGTGTAGTATGTGCTGGGGGTCCTGGAGGGATATGATCCATAACTTATGTACTTAGTTGTAGGAAGTAAAGAGAACTGAGCACAATTCACTGGATTCTAGTTGAATCTTTCTCTAGATAATATTCTCATTCCTGCCCTTTCTCCTATTCCAGATCCACAAGTGATGCTCATACTGGGATTGGAGGTATTTAGTGCTAGCGGCAACAATAAAGGGCAAATGCCTACCTCCCTCAATGTAATGAAGGCTACAGGAAAAAGTGGACATCTTGGTGCATTTGCCCCACTTCTTTCACTCCCAGTGGTATCAGTGGTTGAGGTGGGAGGCAAGAAGGAACTATTACTTAATGTGAAGGTAGTTTGTGTTTAAAATAAAGAAATTATTCTGGAGATAGATCTTAGTGATGGTTGAGCAAGATTATGAGTTATACTGAATCTCTTACACAATAAAAATTTCAAATGTATCTACATATATCTACCATATACTTTTGATATCTATAGGTGTCATCTGTCTCTTGTTTCTGGGAAGAAACTTCTAAAGACAGTGGTTTAAAAAAAGTATCTGGACTCACCCCACGGCGGGAACCCCAGAGCTACACAGGACGCCCACAGAACACCAGAGCAGAAGACCTGCAAGGAACTGGTGCTGATCCAGAGAGTGCAAATACAGACAAACCCCAGCGCTCAGAATCTGCACAGAGGCCCCACCCCCACCCCTCGGGTGGAAGCCGGAGGCCCATCCCATGGTCCCAAACAGTGTCAACCAAGGCAGAGACACAGGAGAACCCCAGTGTTCAGAACCTGCACGGAAGCCCCTCCCCCACCCCTCGGCCGGAGGCCTGAAGCCCATGCAGAGCCAAACAGCATCAACTGAGGCAGAGACAGAAGAGAAACCACTGTCCAGCCCACAACCACCTCAACTGAACTCTGATTGCAACAGCAACCAACGACCTACATCACACAGAAACAACAACTAGCTCCAGGGTGAGTACCCTGCAGGGAACAGTGTATCCCTCAAAGGAGACCAGAGCTGGTGGGAATCCCCAGACCCTGACCCAGACCCCCTACCCCAACACCTGGACCACAGGACCCACTAAACCTGGGCACTGTTCAAGAGCTCCACCAATCCGTGGAGCACACTCAGCTGGCCAGGCTAGAGCAAGAGCACCCCTGGAAGGGAGCTTAAATGCCCAAGCCAGGAACAGTGCCCCTGGGTCAAGACTCCCAACAGTGGAAGAAATTTGAACTGTGTACTCCAGGCTGCATAACCTAGGCGGGATACACAGGTCCAAACGGTGTGCCCCAGGCCGGGGGCTGGGACCAGGCCTGGGGATCCAGTGCCTGAGCAACACAACCAACTCCTCCCAAATGAAGTCAGAAACTGAGCATGCACCTCAGCAGAGGGGAGAAAAATGGAACTGCACCTCCTGGGAATCATGCCTGTGATAGCAAAAGAGCCAGGGGGTCTGAACAAGAGAAGCCCAAACCCCACCAGAACCCGACTCATATATTCTAGGCTGGGAATTGGACAATACAGGCCGACAGCACCTGAGAATAGTCAGGAGCTCAGGCTGTTAAGGTAGCTCAGCAGTAGAGTGCTTGTCTTGGGTGCATGAGGCCCTGGATATGATTCCTCAGCACCACATAAGCAGAAAGGGCCAGAAGTGGTGCTGTGGCTAAAATGGTAGGGTGTCAGCCTTGAGCTGAAGAGCTGAGGGACAGCGCCCAACCCCAGAATTCAAGCCCAAAACCGGCTCCCTCCCTCCCCCGCAAAAAAAAACATCAGGAGCCCATAGCAGACTCCAGCATCTGGGACAGTGCATCTAGCACATCCAATCTCACCAAGAGCACCTGTAGGAGCAAACAGGAGTAGTATAGGCTGCTCAACCTTTCGAAAGGTGGGAACTGCCAGTGATCTACAGCAGAGAGCCAAGAACCCTATGTGGGTCAGACCAGCAGCTGGAGGTCGGCCCCCAACAGAACCGAGATCAGGTACAGACTCTCTACCAGCACAGAAACAGCAACCAAGCAAAGACAGACACCTACTGACCAAAACAAAATTTCAGATTAGTCTCCAATAATCCCTGAATCCCCATGGGAAAATCACAGAGAAAAATTACAAGGTTTATCAACACCCAGGATAGCAAGCTATCTCCAAAAGCGAGCAGCCACCCAGGGGAGAGCCCCAGAGGGAACAAAGCAGAAATAGAAGACAAAAGCTACATCCAAGAGATGCTGGAAGCAATGACTCAAGAAATAAAGCGAGGAATAGAACAGAAATTGAAAAGACCACAGGGTCGAAATATTGAAAGAGATACAGGATATCAAATAGGAGATGCATGCAAACACCTCACTCAAAGGTCGGATTAGTACCAAAATAGAGGCAGTATACATCTCATTAAGAGATGAGATTAGGGGCTGGGAAGGTGTCTCAGTGGTAGAGCGCTTGCCTTGCATGCCTGAGGCCCTGGGTTCAATTCCTCAGCACCACATGAGCAAAAAGAAAAAAGCCAGAAGTGGCGCTGTGGC
>NW_012271405.1:0-278 GCF_000151885.1 Dipodomys ordii
ATTTTATATATATATATATATATACATATATATACATATATATTGGAATTCTATGCCTCCATCAGAAAGAATGAGATTGCCCCATTTGATAGTAAATGGTAAGACTTTGAAAAAATTATATTAAGTGAAGTAAGCCAGGTGCAAAGAAACATAGGTCCCATGGTTTCCCTTATTTGCAATAATTAGTATATGTCTGAGACAAACAGAAAATGTCAGACAAGTTGAGGTTAGGCAAAATGAACCCCAAGATAAGGATTCAAATTTTTTTTCTTGCAATT
>NW_012271405.1:328-3154 GCF_000151885.1 Dipodomys ordii
TAGTATATGTCTGAGACAAACAGAAAATGTCAGACAAGTTGAGGTTAGGCAAAATGAACCCCAAGATAAGGATTCAAATTTTTTTTCTTGCAATTGTTTCCAATGTATTTGTAAGATGATTTCTTTGTTGCTTTGTATGTACCTCCCCCATGGTATAAGCCCTGCTTTCACTGTATTTGATGTTGGTATAATTTGTGGAAGGGAAGGGATAAAACAAATTATTTATATATGGTTACAGGTGGACCCATTACAACAATGAGAAGTACAAGACGTTATTTGAAAAACGAACTCTACAACTTGGCGGGGGAGTGGGTGAGGGGGGGTGGAGGATGCGGTGGGGTGGTGGAGGGTGGAGTGGAGAAAGGATGGGAAGGAGAAACAAAGAAGGAGGCAACAATGCTTGATAAGAAATGTACTCACTCTCTTGCCCATGTAATTGTAATCCCTCTGTATGGTATTTTCACAATAAAAAAACCTGAATATATAAATATAACAATATTGATAGAACTATTCAGGATGTCTGATAAAACTCCCACTGTGAAGAAGGTCAATAATCAGAATCCAAATTTACATTGCAACTACTGCATTCATCTTGAGATACCCATGTGTAATTGCTGGCTTCACCATGATCATTGCTTTCCTAGGCAACAGTAAGTGGATGCACTTGCTCAGGTTTCTGCAACTGTAACTCAGAAACCTGCCCTGCTCAACCAGCAATGTTCTGTGGCTGTTATGGATGCTAATTTTGTGAGGCTGGACCCTGCTTGTCTTTATGTTTGGAGAGTGCAATGTCTTCATTATTTTGGTTGACTTCTTACTGGCAAGGACCTTTCTGACCATTTCATGTTTCACCTGACATGGCATCTTCTAATGCAATCCAGGTGCATCATCCCAAATGGCTTTCATGCAACTACTTTTTTGAAACAGACTTGGAACAAGATCTAATGAAGAGAAATTCATCCCTAGGGTCTTCATATTGGGTGAAATCATGTATTGAGGTAGGTTAATAGTCTCACAACATATTTTCCAGTTCGTGTTTTTCTTCTGGACCTCAGGTGCCAAGCCTCAGGGCTGAGAGATTCTCCATTCCTAAAGGAGACTAGAGGAGGCTGCACAAGAAAAGCTGGCTTAGAGTTGCTATCCCTGTCATTAAAAAGATACATCTGCACATATACACAAATAGAATATATATGTTTTTTTAAATAGTGGTTTAATTCGCGGAGGTTGTGAGTGCTCTATATAGGATTTTTTTTTTTTTGTCGGTCGTGGGGCTTGAACTCTGGGCCTGGGCATTGTCCCTCAGCTCTTCAACTCAAGGCGAGTGCTCTACCACTTGAGCTACAGCGCCACTTCCAATAGGTTTTTTTTTTTTGTAGAATATATATGTTTATAGTATATTTATCCCACAGGCTTCACTTCCAGCCAGAATTCCAGGTTGGCAGAGGCTTCCGTGATGTTCCCTTTCATTTTCACACTTATTTTTCTCCAGCTTCCACTCCTTGTCAAGTCCTTGGGTGGCACTAGCTGCTTTTCCAAAATGAAACAGAAGGCACACATGGATGGAGATGTGATGATTGCTGGATTTTTCCCTCTCTACACTTTGGGAGTAGATTACAGTAACAGTGATGCTACCAGCCATAAAGACAGCATGCCGTAAGTGATTCATCATTTGTTTCTATTTGCAGTGTTGTTCTCAAAAGGCAACACGTGAGGGAACTCAAGGTGCTCGATTCAATGCTCTCTGTATCCTCCACCCTAATCTCCTATCATTTGCTGCACCAGAAACAGCTGTTTTATTATTTTATCTTGTCCCTGCTTTAGAGTGATATTTTGCCTGCTAGTAGGACTCTAGTTTCCTTGCATGTAGCTTATTTCTAGGCCTGAGAGTTCTCCACTTTACTCCAGAATTACTCTGTCTCCTTCATCCTGTCACTGCAAAGGATGAAGTGATGTTTTGACAGCCTGATTCAGTGGCAGGAATTCTGTAACTAAGAGGCTGCTGATATATTTCTTTCAACATGGGCCAGTAGTTTGAAAATTTTCACTTTAGTAATATGAGATCACATATATCTGTTTTTTTGGGGGGGAGGGTTGCTAGTCTTTGATAGTTTTTAGTAGAGATAAGAGTATCACAGACTTTCCTGCCCAGGCGAGCTTTGAACAAAGATACTCAGACCATTGTCTCCTGAGTACATAGGATTATAAGTGTGAGCCAACCTACCCCCAGCTTTCACCCATATCTTGATAACAAGGGATAAAAATCTTCTTATATAGACACACAGTGTTTTATACTAAGCACTATTTCATTATTTTATGTCAGATATGCTTCAAGGCTCAGGAGTTGCCAGCCTGCATTCCAAGGAAACTCATGGGAGAATGTAATCTACCCATGTTGAGTTGTGCTTTACCTTGGCACATGCACATATTGCAGTTTTGATCTGTATGTGTCTCATTAATACATGGTCAATTAGGTATTTGAAAAAATTCTATCACACAGTTTGATTCTTATTCCATGAGAAATGTCATTTTTTTCTATCAATGGCTTTCATCTCTTTGAAGTGCTAGTGTGAAAAATATAACCAGAAGGAGCTGTGTGCACTTGGGAAGAGAGAAGGCAGGGATAGAAATTACTTCCTTCTAGCCAGGCGCTGGTGGCTCACACCTGTAATCCTAGCTACTCAGGAGGCTGAGATCTGAGGATCGCAGTTCAAAGCCAGCCCGGGCAGGAGAGACCCTGAGACTCCTATCTCCAATAAACCACCAGAAAACTGGAAGTGGCGCTGTAGCTCAAGTGGTAGAGCGCTTGCCTTGAGCTGAAGAGCTGAG
>NW_012271406.1:0-1600 GCF_000151885.1 Dipodomys ordii
GCCTGGGCGCTGTCCCTCAGCTCTTCAGCTCAAGGCTAGCGCTCTACCACTTGAGCCACAGCACCACTTCTGGCTTTTTTCTTTTTGCTTATGTGGTGCTAAGGAGTCAAACTCAGGGCCTCATGCATGCAAGGCAAGCACTTTACCACTGAGCCACCTTCCCAACCCAGTTGTAGAAGTTTTTATAGTCCATATCCAGTTGGCCCTAGTGTTTTGGGCCAATGACAATGTGTCATGGTAGGAGTATGGAGGGTAGCAAAACTTATACCTTTGTTGCCAAGATTTAGAAGAATGATAGAAGAGGCTGGGGTCTCAAATCCCCTTCAAGAGCATTCTTCCAGTGACCTGAGACCTCTTACCTATGCTTTTCTATCTTGGAGTAGCACTAAACTAGGGACAAAGCCTTGAACACATGGGCCTTTGAGGGATCCTCACACTCATTAACTATCTGGGGAGGTAAGGGCTTCACTGTTTACAATTTGGACTTTACCCTTGCCTTGTTACTTCCTTGCTGTGTATCCTTAGGCAATTTATTTAATTTCTCTGAACCTCAGTTTCTTTGTTGTGGAATAGCTGTAGGAACATCACCATTTTGGTATGAGGATTCAGTGCAGTGTTTAATGGAGTACAGGTCTCTCAAACATTGTTTATGGCAGTGATAGTTGTGGATTTTCATCCTGTATACATTGTTATCTCCTCTGCCTCATTTTCCTGCTAAAATATGAAGCTACATTTTATTTAGTGCATTCCCTGGTCATTCTACTTAGTAAGTTAAGAACTCGGAATGATAGTTAATTTAAATCTGCTTTTAAACCCCTTCTAAAACTCTAAAATATAAGCAAAGTAATTATCAAAATGTTTGATATGTATATGTCATGGCTAAATTATCAAATGTCAACGCTTATGATACCTTGTTTTGTACACTGTATATGCTGAATGTGTAGAATTCATAAGACAACCTTTGGGGACCAGCCCGTGGAAAGTTGTATTCATTTTCTAGGCTGTGAAGCATGATCTGATGTTTCAGAACAACTATGAAAATTCACATTTCTTTTTATCACTGCTTTTTCCTTTGGCTTATTTGATATCGAGGATGCAGCTCAGTAGTGCAGTCACCAATGACAAGGCTGTATCCATGGGAAAATAATCTGCTTTGTAGTGACCAGTTGTCAGAATCATTGTGGTGGAAGCCAGACACCGCGTGCCAAACTACAACCAATACCTCTTACATGGTAGGAAAAAAAATCCCAGATTCTAAACGTATAATCTCCACAAAGCAAACAATCCAAAGGCTAATGCTTGATAACAATGAAGAATCAAGGCACATTTCTTGATGTACATTTTTTAAAGTACCAAGTCAGCTTTTCTAATAAATGTCTGAGTGTAAATGATAAATAAAATACTGCAAGAAAGGAAAATGTTGTTAGTCTGTATTCCCTATCCATGTGCACCATTAAAAACATTCAGAACAGGGGCTGGGAAGGTGGCTCAGTGGTAGAGTGCTTGCCTTGCATGCCTGTGGCCCTGGGTTCAATTCCTCAGCACCACATAAGCAAAAAGAAAAAAGCCAGAAGTGGCGCTGTGGCTCAAGTGGTAGAGC
>NW_012271406.1:11725-13949 GCF_000151885.1 Dipodomys ordii
GGAAGGAAGGAAGGAAGGAAGGAAGGAAGGAAGGAAGGAAGGAAGGAAGGAAGGAAGGAAGGAAAGTGAGGAAAGTGATGGGGTGGGAGGAAGGTGGATTTGAATGTTGATAGGGATGGTATTAATTAAGATGTACTGTATTAAAAAAAAGATGTACTGTATTGTAAATTGCTTTGCTGAATGGCAACTCCTTTGTACAACCACTTGAAGATAATAAAAACATCACCCGTACAATTAAAAATTTTAAAAAGTATTTTATCGTAATTTTTACAGAAAGATGGATGGTTTTGCATCCTGAAATGATAGTATAAAACAGTTGTTTCTAATAACAGAAAAAGACTACAAAGAAATTTAGAGGTAACTTGACAGATGTCAACTAAAATTATTGACATTAAAAATAAGAATATTCAAAAAAAGAAAAGGAAACAGAGGGATGGGACTGCTGGGAACTCAGCAGAGCTTTCCATTTACTTAGAGAATTAGAGTATGCACGTATACACAAAGATATTATGATTTATTTTTCTGTTTTTTCCTATTCTATTTTTCTCTCTGTCTTCCTTACTAGCCTGTGCTTTTTGATGGCAAGAACAATATTACTCATGTGTTAATTAACTTAAATCTTTTAATTCTGTATAAGTGGCTCAGGTGTTGGTCACATTCATGGTATTCATAAGTTCCTTACCAAAATAAGACAAAAAGAAAAAATTTACACACACATGCATGCACCTGTGTGTGTATGTGTGCACACATGCACGCAGGTGCCAAAACCTTGTTGGTATAGTCCACTGAGCTGGAGTCAAACAAGAAGTTTGTTGTCTGTAATGCCTGTAAAAATTAAAAGGACCAAAGAATCAGGGTTGTATAGTAAGGCTGGGATGAAATCTGAAAAAGTCTTGGATGATCCATTGGGAAGTCTTAGAACAAAGATCACTCATTGGGAGAATCCCATGTTAGGCAAATACAGCCAGGTTTTAACACTTGGATTGCTCTAGCACTGGTTGCAGGATGCCCAAGAAGAGCATGGCCTCAGCTCAGGGGCTGAGATGGAGCTGGCATGTAGCTCAAAGGAAGAGTTCTTGTCTAGTATGGTGATAACACTCTGACTCAGAATCAGGTTGGCTGTGCAGATGTTCTTGCATTTTGGAGAACACAGGGCAGAGGCAAACTTACTTCCTGTGTCTATTCCTCTATGTACCTGCCACATAAGCCACTATAAGAAATTGCACCTAGCTAACATTTACTCAGTCTCTATTGTGTGATAAACAAATTCTCTCCTCAAGAGATTAAGTGTAGTGAAAGGATAGAAAAATTGACCTTGAAAATACATCATGATATCCACCAATCAGGGATGGAGAACGTTTTTTTCCTGCCAAAAGCCATTTGATTTGATAACATCTGAAAGACATACAAAGTGATCTGTACAGGCAGATGAGCTAAGGGAGGCCAACGAGAACCATCGAGTATCTGTCCCATCGTGTACCAAACGACTTATCAGCTTTCCATGGCTGTGGGCCAGATGTTCTCCACTTGTACACAAGATGAGATGCACAATTCCATGAGAGAACTAAAGTGGAAGTGTTTAGCTGCAGAATGCAAGTCAAGACAATGTGGTTGCATTGAAGGATAAGAAAGCGGCTAAGACACAAAAGAATGAGTCATATGCTTAGAGAATAGGATTTCATTCAATGACAACAAATCCAGATGTGGAAGAGCAAGGTTTAGGGATGTTTAATCTCATTGTATTATAACATCAACATCAACAATGACAGTGAAGACAATAATAATAACCAATAGTTGGCTATAGTAGTATAGTGGGACAGGAGGATCTCAAGTTAAGGCCAGCCCGGGCTACATAGTAAAACAAACAACAAAACCTACATTGATTTTGAGTGCCTATTAGGTACCAAACACAATCAATGTAGGTTGGAAAGACAGAATATCTGCTTTCTATTAGGTCACAGTCTTGTTGAGCAGCACCTTGGATCTGTGGATTGAGATCTAGCATCACAATTTCTTGGGCTATCTACTATGGCAATTATCAATGCTCATCTCAACCCAGTTAACCATTTTTCAATATCAAACTCTTATCTTCTACTTACTCGTCAAGGAGAATGAATATTTGGAATATAAAAATGAATCAAATAGGGCTGGGAAGGTGACTCAGTGGTAGAGTGCTTGCCTTGCATGCTCGAGGCCCTTGGTTCGATTCCTCAGCACCACATAA
>NW_012271407.1:0-309 GCF_000151885.1 Dipodomys ordii
GTTTACCTGCAGGGCTTCCAGCTCCACTGGTCCCACTGACTCCAGAGGAAGTTGTGGCTGCTGAGAGGGGAGAGATCACAGAAAATGAATCACAGGGTCAGAGCCCAACTGTGGTGAGTCTGCTTGGAAGCAGCACAAGGGAAGTGCACTGCAGGATGGGCTCAGCACAGTGTGTGGCCAGTTGTGAACTCACCTGTGCTCACACCTGCAGGGACAACTGTTGTGCCAGTGCTGACCTCAGTGGGACCTGCAGCACAAAGAAGCTAGGCTGTCATAGCAACTCAGGAAGCCAGAGGAGGACCTGAATCT
>NW_012271407.1:5063-8294 GCF_000151885.1 Dipodomys ordii
TGCAGGGCCAACTGTTGTGCCAGTGCTGACCTCAGTGGGACCTGCAGCACAGAGAAGCTAGGCTATCATAGCAACCAGGAAGCCAGAGGAGGACCTGAATCTAACAGGAAGAGTACCTACACATGTAACTTGCATGCCTTTGTACATTTGTTTAGTTGCAGTAACAAAAGTATCATGGCCTCGGCACATGATAAATTATAGACATTTTCCTACTTTCTAGTTATAACCAAAGTACAATGACAGTGTTCACTAGTTAGATACTTCTGCTGTGATCTGATGAGTGCTTTTCCTCAGTGCAAAACTGCTTGTTTCCTGTTGTTCCAGTATCTCTGCTGAGAAATAGCCTGGGGGCGGGGAGTGGATAATAGGCTTAAAAGTGCTCAAAATTTAAATTTTGGAGAAAAGGCGATATATATGTATATGTATGTATATATGTAACAATACATATACCTGAATATTTTATAGTCCTATGAAGTGCTTGTTTCTCTGTCTCTGTCTCTGTCTGTCAGTATCTGTCTCTGTCTCTGTCTGTCTCCCTGTTGTCTGTCTCTCTCTCCCTCTCCCTCTCTGTCTCTCTGTCTCTGTCTCTGTCTCTGTCTCTCTCTCTCTCTCTCACACACACACACACACACAACTCCTCACCTGTATCCCTTCTTCCAGCCGTGGTACTGACTGTTGTAAAAGTTATGGTTTCTGAGAGGGAGAAAGAGAGGAGAAAGAAGTGGTTGAAGGTGAGTTCTTAGGTAAAAGGGAAAACACTCTGTGCCATTCTTCCATGAAAACAACATGAGGGTCATCTTTAGAACCTTATTTCCAGAATGGCAATTTTCTTCCAAGCCCATAGCTCACCTGTGCTGGAACTTCCAGGGGCAACAGTTGTGCTTCTGGCCACACCAGTGGTGCCTGAAACAAGGAAAGTCATCAGCAATTGAAGCATTCCATGTATAAAACAAAGAATGTCACCTGGGCTACATCACTCAGAGAGTGTGCCCTGGACAGCTCAGGTAGATACTTCATCATGTATGGGGTTGGTGTTTGAACTGTTTTTATTGGTCTTTCTCTTCCTAATTTGAGTCAATTATTTTTTCTATATATCAACTATTTAGATCATACAACACATATTTAATCTTATTCACCACTAGTGATCAGTGAATATAATAAAAGAATACTATTCACAGGACACCTGTGCTATAGACAATAGGCATACTTAGCAAATAAAATACAAAATTTCCCAATGGAATCAACCATAAGTTTTTTTTAAATATCCAGTGACTTATTTATCCAAGACTCCAGAGGTAGTTCTTGACTATTGCAAGTAGGAAAATTATTCAAGTCTGCTTTGAGCTTTAAGCCGTCTCTGAGGCAACCCCTGGGTAACTTAATATTTTCAGCCAAGACAAAAAGTCAGTGAGAGTTTAAAAGATTCTGAGTTCATTCTAGCACTGTTTTTACATGAGACCAAACCTTCTTGGTCAGTGTTGACACTGGCTTATAATAGCAACAATCTCCCACGGGTTAACTGTCTGGGAAATTCCAATTTGTATCTGGTTCACCAGAAATCCACAACAAAAGGCCAGTTTTCACAAGAGAAACCATTCACAAGTAAGAGTGAGCAGCCTTGCTGTTCTGGTGTGTAGACAGGACCAAAGGCCATTCTTAAACTACATTTTTGCAGACATAGAGTTTGGCTTGAGCTGGTCCTCGGCGGCAGTCCTAAGAGCTGCAACTTCTTATTTCCACCGATTTCCTCCTCGTGGTTTTGATGGTTTCTGAGCAAGTATTGGGAACTTTGGAAAAGTGGAGGGCGAGTTTGGGAAAGCACCTTCCCCTGTGAAACTGAACAAGGATGGGTGCCTCTGAGAGAGTACACTTACTTGGAATGGAGCTTCTAGTAAGGCTGGAAGTGCCTCCACTGGTCCCTGCAATCACAGGGAGGAGAGATCTATCATATGCCATCATTTTAAAGGAAGGAAAACATAGAACACAAGTCATGGGAGGGCTATTGTAGGGCTCATTTGCATCCTCTTTTTTTTGAGATTCTTTCTTTTCCCCAATGGGAGAATAAAACAGAAATATAGAACTCTCAGACATCGCCTTCTTCTGTACTACCTGTTGGTCTCTCTGCTGCTTTGATGGTAGTTCCTAAGGGAAAAAGAAAGAGAAATGAAAATTATGTGTGCATGATTTGTGTGAAAAATAGGACATTGATGCCTGGTACCTGGGGTGTAAGTGTGTAACCTTAACTGAGGAGTGAAGTTCAAAGCCACCCTTGGCAGCAAAGTCTATCGGATTTTACTCTATTCCATACAACTCAGGTGTTTCTCAGGTGGGCCTTATGGAATTCTTGCTTGGAATAAGATTGATAAGCATCTCAATAAAAGAACATATGGAGTAGGCTGCTGGTGGCTCATGCTTGCAATCATAGCTACTCAGAAAGTTCAGATCAGATGATCTCTGTTTGAAGACAGCCCAGGCAGTTAATACCTGAGATTTTATCTCCAGTTGACTACACAAAAAAAGCTGGAACTAGAGCAATGGGTCAAGGGGTAGATCACAACCTTTGAACAAAAAAAAACTCTTGAGACAGCTACCAGGCCCTAAACTCAAGCCTCAGGACTGGCATATATCCCCCTCCACACACATACAAAGGCATAGGAACTCAAAAACTATAGAGATATTATTAGTATTCTTAGGTGTTGATTTACACTTTAGAGTTTTGCACTCCACATGGTAAGTGACCTTAACGTTAGAGAACAAAGAGGTCCAATATTTAACCAGAGTTTAAAGCAAATGCTTTTTCATACATTGTTTTTCAGCATCCCAGCAATACTTTCAGTGGTGTATAGCACTAGAATTCATACACCATTTCGACCCTGTAAAATGTCCAATGACCAATGGTTCAAGGGCACAATGACTTTGATTCGTTAGAGGCAAAAACTTAAGTTTCTCTTCCAATAACAGAACACATGCTCAGTTCTTGTTCCAAAGTGAAGTCTTCTTGAAGCAGAAGAAAGGGAAAGAAGAAGGTTTCAGTGCCTGACCCTCAGGTGATAGATTAAGTCCTGGGTTTCAGGTATTCCTGTTCAGAATGTGTTCTTCCCAGAGGACCAATAGGAGCTCTCATTGCAGAGCTGTGTGTTTGGAGGTAGCAGGGACTGTCAGTGTTTACCTGCAGGGCTTCCAGCTCCACTGGTCCCACTGACTCCAGAGGAAGTTGTGGCTGCTGAGAGG
>NW_012271408.1:0-1202 GCF_000151885.1 Dipodomys ordii
CCCCAGGCTCCGCGCCCCAACCCCGGGGCGCGTCCCGGTGACCTCCCCACCCCGCACAGACCCTGACCCTGACCCCGGGGCGCCTCCCCGTGACCTCCCCACCCCGCGCAGACCCTGACCCTGACCCCGGGGCGCGTCCCGTGACCTCCCCACCCCACACAGACCCTGACCCTGACCCCGGGGCGCCTCCCCGTGACCTCCCCACCCCGCACAGACCCTGACCCTGACCCCGGGGCGCGTCCCGTGACCTCCCCACCCCGCACAGACCCTGACCCTGACCCCGGGCGCGTCCCGTGACCTCCCCACCCCGCACAGACCCTGACCCCGGGGCGCCTCCCCGTGACCTCCCCACCCCGCGCAGCCTGGACCCCCGCAGAGACCTCTGTTTCCTGCCCACCAGGGACCCCACGCGGCAGGGGAGAGGCGGCCGAGCCTTCCACAGCGACATGACCAGCCACCGGGAGGTGAGTGTGCGCACGGGCATGTGTGACCAGCCACCGGGAGGTGAGTGTGCGCACGGGTGTGTGTGTGCAGCCACCGGGAGGTGAGTGTGCGCACGGGCATGTGTGACCAGCCACTGGGAGGTGAGTGTGCGCACGGGCATGTGTGACCAGCCACTGGGAGGTGAGTGTGCACGGGTGTGTGTGATGCACGGACGTGTGTGTGCAGCCACCGGGAGGTGAGTGTGCGCACGGGCGTGTGTGTCAGCCAGGTCCTGGCCTGAATCTCCTCCCCTGCAGGCCGGACCCCGGCTAAGCCTTTCACCCTCTGAACAGAGGGCACTGGGAAGCGGCCACCCCGGGCCTGGTGGGCGGCCGGTCATTTGTGCTTCTCCTTGGTGGAAACTCAGTGATGCTGGCTTTTAGAAACGACCAGAGCAGAAGAGCGCGAAGGCGGCCGCTCATTCCACTGGGTTCGGGCCGGCTTGGACACGGTTGCAGGGGCATGTTCTGCTTAGCTGTGTCTTCTACAGTGAGCAGCTATTCTTTTGATTCTTAGAAAAGTTCAAATTTTAGGGAGAAATGAGGTCATCTCACTGCTCAGTGTGTGACCCCTCCCAGCAGCCTGACTGTGCGCCACAGCGATTACCTATGAGAAAGACTCAGTGTGTGTGACCCCTCCCAGCAGCCTGACTGTGCGCCACAGCGATTACCTATGAGAAAGACTCAGTGTGTGTGACCCCTCCCAGCAGCCTGACTGTG
>NW_012271408.1:3280-9093 GCF_000151885.1 Dipodomys ordii
CCCCCATGTCCCCCCCACTGTGTCCAGCTCTAGCTCAGCCTTGTCACCCATGTCCACCCCCGCTGTGTCCAGCTCTAGCTCTCAGCACTGTCACCCATGTCCCCCCCGCTGTGTCCAGCTCTAGCTCAGCCTTGTCACCCATGTCCCCCCCGCTGTGTCCAGCTCTAGCTCAGCCTTGTCACCCATGTCCACCCCCCGCTGTGTCCAGCTCTAGCTCAGCACTGTCACCCATGTCCACCCTCCGCTGTGTCCAGTTCTAGCTCTCAGCACTGTCGCCCATGTCCACCCCCGCTGTGTCCAGTTCTAGCTCTCAGCACTGTCACCCATGTCCATCCCGCTGTGTCCAGCTCTAGCTCAGCACTGTCACCCATGTCCTCCCCCGCTGTGTCCAGCTCTAGCTCAGCACTGTCACCCATGTCCACCCCTCTGTGTCCAGCTCTAGCTCAGCACTGTCACCCATGTCCACCCCCCGCTGTGTCCAGCTCTAGCTCAGCACTGTCACCCATGTGCACCCCCACTGTGTCCAGCTCTAGCTCAGCACTGTCACCCATGTCCACCCCCCGCTGTGTCCAGCTCTAGCTCAGCACTGTCACCCATGTCCACCCCCACTGTGTCCAGCTCTAGCTCAGCACTGTCGCCCCATGTCCACCCCCACTGTGTCCAGCTCTAGCTCAGCCTTGTCACCCATGTCCACCCCCACTGTGTCCAGCTCTAGCTCAGCACTGTCGCCCCATGTTCCCCCATTCCCGCCTTTTTCAGAATTGTCCCTTCTGCCTGAAGATCCCACCAGCCCAGCCTCCCCTCTTCTTCCTCCCTGGGGGTTTCTGTCCCTACCGGGCACCTGCCAGAATTCCATTTACATGTATGTGTAAATTTGCTTTTTATGTCCTTTTACTGAGGCAAAAGTCAACTAAAAGCAGCCATTTATAAGTGAACAACCCGGTGATGTTTAACGTACTGGTGACTGCGTCCAGTGGGGTTTAACGTACTGGTGATATGTCCAGCAGTGTTTAATATACTGGTGACAGTGTCCAGCAGTATTTAACACACTGGTGATGGTGTCCAGCGGTGTTTAATGCACTGGTGACTGTGCCCAGCGGTGTTTAACGCAATGGTGACAGTGTCCAGCAGTGTTTAACGTACTGGTGACTGCGTCCAGCGGTGTTTAACGCACTGGTGACAGCGTCCAGTGGTGTTTAACGTACTGGTAACTGCGTCCAGCGGTGTTTAACGTACTGGTGACTGCGTCCAGCGGTGTTTAACGCACTGGTGACAGCGTCCAGTGGTGTTTAACGTACTTGTAACTGCGTCCAGCGGTGTTTAATGTACTGGTGACGGTGTCCAGCGGTGTTTAACGTACTGGTGACAGTGTCCAGCGGTGTTTAACGCACTGTTGACGGTGTCCAGTGGTGTTTAACGCACTGGTGACTGTGCCCAGTGGTGTTTAACGCACTGGTGACAGCGTCCAGCAGTGTTTAATGTACTGGTGACAGTGTCCAGTGGTGTTTAATGCACTGGTGACAGTGTCCAGCGGTGTTTAACGCACTGGTGACTGTGCCCAGCGGTATTTAACGCACTGGTGACAGCGTCCAGCGGTGTTTAACGCACTGGTGACAGCGTCCAGCGGTGTTTAACGCACTGGTGATGGTGTCCAGCGGTGTTTAATGTACTGGTGACAGTGTCCAGCGGTGTTTAACACACTGGTGACAGTGTCCAGTGGTGTTTAACACACTGGTGACAGTGTCCAGCAGTGTTTAATGCACTGGTGACGGTGTCCAGCGGTGTTTAACGTACTGGTGACTGCGTCCAGCGGTGTTTAATGTACTGGTGACAGTGTCCAGCAGTGTTTAACACACTGGTGACGGTGTCCAGCGATGTTTAACGTACTGGTGACAGTGTCCAGCGGTGTTTAACATACTGGTGATGGCGTCCAGCCATGTGTGGCCTCTGTCTGCCTGGCTTGTGTCAAAGCATTCATCAGCCAGTGGCACCCAGCAAGTCACTCTCCACCCACCCCCAGGCCCTAGCAAAACCCTCTGCCTCCGCATTCTAGAAACTGATATGGAACCAATAGATGACACTTTGTGTCTCGTTTCTTCTATGTGGCATAGGGTCCAGGATTGCTGTATGTTGTAGTGAGTGTCAGGCCACCAACCTTTCTGTGGCTGGATAATGCTCCACTGTCTGAATGGACCCCATGGATCTGTGCTTTGTGGGCACTTGGGTTGTGTACCTGATTTGAATAATGATGACCTTCTGTGTGCAAGTTTTGCTTGAACACATGCTTTCTGTTCTTTGGTGCCTTCCCTAGGTGTGGAATTGCAAGGTCACATAGCAATTCTGTTTAACTGTTTAAGGAAGCACAAAACTGCTTCCCAGGTATACTATTGTGCATTTCCCCTTCGAGATGCACAAGGTCTCAGTGTCCCACATTCCCACCAATATTTGTTAATTTGAGTTTTAAGCAAGTTTTAAGTTAAATCTTGTACAGATTTGATTTGATTTTCCTCTCTTTCTCTCTCATCCGCTCCCTGCAGTACTAGAGTTTGAACTCAGGATCTTGTCCTTGCTAAGCTAATGCTCTGTCACTTCACCTGCTTTTTTGCTGGTCATTTCTGAGACAGGACACCGTTCCCACCCAGGTACATGCCAGTTAACTTGGTTAGCTGAGACCACAGGCATGTGTTCAGTTTCCCTCTGTGGAGAAGAAGTCTCAAGGACTTTCTAGATCAGCAATTCTGCAGATTTCAGGGGCAGGCCACTGTGTCCAGCTCAGACTCACAAACTTTTCTGCCTGCGCTGGCTTCAAACTGTGAGCCTCCTTTTCTCAGTCTTCCAGTAGCTACAATGGTAGGGTGAGCCACTGGTCCAACTGGTTTTCATTTTCTTAATGATTTAGGATGCTGACAGTCTTTTTGTACACCATGCCTATTCAGTTATTTTGCCCATGTTTTAACTGGATTGCTGTTTTGGTTATTGAGTTATGAAGAGCTCTTTGAATACTCTGGAAGTTAGGAGTTAGATCCACACCAGGTATATGAGTTGCAATGCCCTTCAAAGCCAGTTTGTTTTTTGTTTTTGTTTTTTGTCAGTCATGGGACTTAACTCTTGGCCTGGGAGCTGTCCCTGAGCTCTTCAGCTCAAAAAGAGCACTCTACCACTTGAGCCACAGCGCCACTTCTGGTTTTCTAGTGGTTTATTAGAGATAAGGGTCTCATACTTTCCTGCCCAGGCTGGTTTTGAACCCTGATCCTCACATCTCAGCCTCCTGAGTAGCTAGGATGAATCACTGGCACCTGGTCAAATTTTTAATTTTAATAAAATCTAAGTTAACCATTTTCTCTTTTATTACATGTACTTTGAGTGGCAAATTTAAGATCATCACCCAAATCACACTAAGCCCGTGAAGACAAACCCGCTGTTTAAATTTTAACTCTTACATTGGTAACCTCAGTATTGAATTATATTTTGTAATGTGGCAAGAGGTAGGGTCTAACTGTATGAGTTATGTTTTTTATGTGGTATGAGGTAGGCCCAGCTTCATTCTTCGGGCTGTGAATATCCATTTATCTCGCCACCATTTATTGAAGAAACCCCAGTTGAGTGATTGGAGCCCTGGTAAAAAATCACCTGACCCTGGTATGACCATTCACCTCCTCTTAATGCTTCAAACAAATCCACACATTTGTTTTTGTTTTTGTTTTCTAGGGCTGAGAACCCAACCCAGGGCCTTGCGCGCCAGGTGGGCGCCCTTCCGCTGGGCTAAACCCCCAGCCCCCACACATTTGTTTTTAAAGACAGGTTCTTCCTAGGTAGCCCAGACTGGCCTTAAACTCACCTTGAGCTCAGTCTTCCAGCCTCAGCCTGCCTGGCAGTGCAGTAGTCAAGTAGCACCATCCCTAGCTCCTGCACCTTTTATTCAAGAAAAAAAAAAAAGTGGAGAGAATTACATCACGAATTCATTCTCTTCATCAGCCAGCACAGAGAATGGTCGCTAATAGCAGACCCAGCTCCTTCGACCTCTCTGCCTTTGACTCTGCCCTCCCTGCGTGCCCGTATGTATTTTAGTGTTAAACAGGTGAACTTGAATCCACTTTTTAACTCCATTTTTATTTGCATTGAGAAACTGGTGTTAAGAAGTGTTTATGCTGGGAAGGTGGCTCAGTGGTAGAGCACTTGCCTTGCATGCCTGAGGCCCTGGGTTCAATTCCTCAGCACCACACAAGAAAAAAGAAAAAAGCTGGAAGTGGCGCTGTGGATCAAGTGGTAGAGCACTAGCCTTGAGCTGAAGAGCTGAGGGACAGTGCCCAGGCCCAGAGTTCAGGCCCCACGACCAGACAAAAAAAAAAAAGAAGTGTTTAACTAAAGGGTAGACTAACTAAAACGATGTCAAGGGGCGTCAGAAAGTACTCTGAATGGTGGAGAGAGCCTGGGTGCCCTTTCCTGACCCTGGGAACAGACCTTTAGGTTCAACCGGATGGCAGAGGAGATGCCTGAGTTTTCTGGCTTTTGCAGTGCTGAGCGGAAACTGAAAGCAAAATCAGTCTGGGAGCGAGAGCAGAAGCAGAAGCAGCCCCTTCCTCCTGCAGGGTCTCCTGGGCACTGCTGTTCCGGGCAGGATGTGTGCTCACTCCAGACCCGCAAAGGCCCAACCCTTCTCCTGCAGAGCGGCAGGGCGGGGGTGGCTCTGAGCCGGAGCAGCGGGTGGGAAATGGAACCAGTTCTACTGTCCCCTCCCTCATCGGGGTCCTCTTCCGCCATAAACTCCATAATACACTGTCATTGTCATTTAAACAGCAGCTGTCTTTTAAGGTATTAACTAATAATAAAAATTGCTTGCGTACATGTCAGTATCATTACCATTTCCAGAGCCTTCCCTTTTGTGGGTGCATGCTACCCTCTGGACCATTGTCCTTTGGCCTGAATATTTCCTTTAGAATTCCTCATGTGTTTCCAAAAAGACTTTCTCTTACCTCTGTGTTTGGAAGGCATTTTACAAGATACAGAAGCCTAGGCTTCAGGTGTGTTCCTTTTTCTTTTTGTGCCAAGACTGGGGGCTTGGACTCAAGGCCCTGGGTTGTAGCTCTGCTTTTTCTTTTATGGTTGATACTCTACCACTTGAGCCATACCTCCTGCAAGTCTAGCCTTTTTTGAGGTTAATTGGAGATGGGTCTTGTGTGAGATGGGTCTTGGGCTGCCTTCAAACTTCGAGCCTTAGATCTCAGCCTCCTGAGTAGCTAGGATGACAGGCATGAGCCACCAACGCCCAGCTAAATTCCAACTTTTTACTAGTTAGAGATAAGAGTCTCAAAGATTCGTAAGCGTAGGTTGTCTTTGAACCTTGATATTCAGATCTCAGCCTCCTGGGTAGTTAGGTACAAACCACAATCACCTGACTCTGGGTACTATTTTAAATGACAATTGTTTTAAAAACTGAATTTTGTTGCTAGTATATAGAAATACAATTGATTTCTCCATATTTTTTCTTTTTACCCTGTGATTTTTGCTCATTATAGGGGTTCTTGAAAGTGTTTTTGTTATTTTTTATGTGCACAATGATGTGGTGTGTGAACAGATAGAATTTGATTTCTCCCTTTCCATACTGTGTGACTTGTATTTGTTTTTCTCACCATTTTGCCCAGAGTTCAGGCCCCATGACCGAGAAAAAAAAATTTTTCATTGAGAATGTCTGCGTCTATGCTGGTGAGGGATGTTGACTTTACTTTCTTCCATGTTTGTTTATTTGTTTTTATTTTTATTTTTTGGGTCCGGTAGTGGGGCTTGAACTCTGGGCCTGGGTGCTGTCCCTCAGC
>NW_012271409.1:0-2158 GCF_000151885.1 Dipodomys ordii
CCCCCCCCAAAAATGACTGTTTCATGACAATCACATGGGACAAACATGGGAAAATAACTTAGTAATTTGTGTCAAGGACACTAAAACTGTCAAGCTTTGGCCCAGGCATTCTACTTTGGACAATTTTACTTTGAGAAAATACAGAATGGGGGCAGGGATGGGAGGGTAGGGATGGTAAGGGGAAACAAAGGGCGAGGCAATAATGCTTGATAAGAAATGTACTCATTACCTTGCTCGTGTAATTGTAACCCCTCTGTACGGTATTTTCACAATAAAAAAAACTTATTGATAAAATACACTTTCTATAATAAACTTATTACTGAAGATGAATTTATAGTAGTAAAATATGGAAAACAACTTAGACACATAATAGAGAACAGTTAAACAAATAATGCAACAGGAAACTATGAGACCAATTAAAATTAAATGTATACAAAGTATATTCAAGGGCATGGAAACATTTAAATGATAATGATAAATCAATCAGGTAAGATATAAAACTGCACAGTATGACCTCAACTGTATACCAATGCACACAATATAGATCATGAAAATGAAATCCTCTGAAAGTTCAAAGTTAACTGTTTCTATTAAAGTGATGATACTTGTAAATTTTCTATCATTACTTAATCATCTGGATTTGTTAATGTTTATGCCATAAACATAGTGTTTTAATAATATGAGGCTTCGAATTCAAACTGCACTATGAAAGGAAGGAAGGGAGGGAGGGAGGGAGGGAGGAAAGGAGGGACAGAGGGAAGGAAGGGGGTGAATAAAGAAAAAGGAAGACAGGAAGAAGAAAAAGGAGGGAAAGAATGATCTGATTAAAAATTGGCATCCTATAGGTAATTATCAAGATCATTTGTTTTCAAAGCAAAACAAGCACACCATCATCAGTACAGCATGCCAATTGAGAACAACATGCTGGTGGTTTTAAAACATTCTAAAGCAAAAAATTAAAGGATTAAAATATGCGACACCTGAAGGACTTAATCCTTTTAAGTTTAAGCAAATATTTCTAAATATTTACAGATCTGCACAGGTAACAAAATGATGAACTAAAATAATTACATAGCGTTAACAAATCTCTCATCATTTTTTAAATTCTTCATCTACTGGGAGATATATCTAATACCAAAATTGGAAAGAATAAAATGTGTCTACTGATAGCTATCTTTTCATCAAACACTAAATCAGAATTCAACATCTGGACCTCTGAGCTATCTGTATTGCCAGATATCACTTGTTAAAGCTTTTGGAGCAGAAATGAGAAGTTCCTCTCATCACATTAACTCCAAATGCACGTCCAAAGCAATGAGTGTGCTGTGATGACAGCAGGAAGACAAGTATTATCATGTTCCTTCCAAAACAGTTCAATAAATATCTGCGATGGTGTGGCCAGTCACCTGTTCCCTTCCATTGACATGTTAGGCAACATCCAATTCTAAAACAAAACAAAACAACCACTGTCTTCAAAATGTACTGGTATTGGTATGCAGTTTCAGTTTGAAAACTAATGATCTTGAAAATTACCCATAGGATACCACAATTCCAACCACCAGACCTCTTCTTTCTTCCTTTCTCTTTTTCTTTCCTTCCTTTCTTTCTCTTTTTTCTTTGTTTCTTTCTCTGTTTTCTTTCTCTCCTTCCTTCCTTCCTTCCTTCCTTCCTTCCTGCCTGCCTGCCTGCCTGCCTTTCTTTCACTTGCTTGCTTTCTGCAGTACTGGGGTTTGAACTCAGTGCCTCCCCTTTCCTAATCAAGCACTCTACTACTTTTGCCACATGCCCTGTAACCTCTGCTTCCTATGGAAGACTACGTGACTTAATGAAAAAACTAGTCAGCAAATGTAGTTTGCCCAGGTGCTGGTGGTTCAAGTCGAATAACCCAGCTACTAGGGAGGTTAAGAGTGAAAAGACTGAGGCCAGTCTTGAAAGAAAAGGTTTTGAGATATATCTTAAAAATAATTAAAAAGGGGCTGGGAAGGTGGCTCAGTGGTAGAGCACTTGCCTTGCATGCATGAGGCACTGGGTTCAATTCCTCAGCACCACATAAGCAAAAAAGAAAAAAAGCTGGAAGTGGCGCTGTGGCTCAAGTGGTAGAGCGCTAGCCTTGAGCTGAAGAGCTGAGGGACAGCACCCAGGCCCAGAGTTCAGGCCC
>NW_012271410.1:0-1808 GCF_000151885.1 Dipodomys ordii
CCACATTTTCTTGATCCATTCATCTACTGAAGGGCATCTGGGTTGGTTCCATATCTTAGCTATGGTAAATAATGCTGCAATAAACATAGCTGTGCTGGTAGATTTAGTATGGTCTTGTTTGTGATCATTTGGGTAAATGCCCAAAAGTGGGATTGCTGGGTCATAGGAGAGCTCGTTGTGGAGTTTTTTGAGGAGCCTTCATACTATTTTCCAAGGTGGATGAAAAAATGTACACTCCTACTAACAATGTAGTAAGGTTCCCTTCTTTCCACATCCCCTCCAGCATCTATTGTTGTTAGAGTTTTTTATTATAGCCATTCTAACTGGTGAAGTGGAATCTCAATGTTGTTTTGATTTGCATTTCTTTTATGGCTAGAGAGTTTGAGCATTTATTCATGTTTCTATTGGCCATTCTTATTTCCTCTTCGGAGAAGTTTTTCTTTAAGTCTTAAGTCCACTTATTTATCGAGCAGTTGTTTCTTTGTGGATTTGTTGTTGGGGGATCAATATTCCAAACTCATTCTTCATGGAAATAGAAGAAGAAATCCAAAAATTGATATGGAACAAAAAATGAACCCAAATAGCAAAAATGATCCTTAACAGAAATAACAGTACTGGAGGAATATCAATAGCAAATTTCAAAATCTATTGCAAGGTGATCTAGTTTTGTACTTATCAAAATCATCAAGATATTAAGGGTCTGAAGAAAAAAGACCTACATTTTTGTTTTGTCTAAGCTTATAAAAGTTTCTAATAATTATCTTTTAATGAAAAATAATTCATTGGTTGCTGTTATCAACACCACTATCAACATCAAAATCACTACTTTTTATTTTTATTTTTTTATTGTGAAAATACCATACAGAGGGGTTAGAATTACATGAGCAAGGTAATGAGTACATTTCTTATCAAGCATTGTTGCCTCCTCCTTTGTTTCCCTGCCCATCCCTTCCACCCCCTCAACCCTCCCTCCCCTTGACAAAGTTGTAAAGTTCGTTTTTCCACATAATGTCCTGTACATCTCATTGTTGCAATGGGTCCACCTGTATCCCCATTTAAACAATTTGTTTTTTCCCTTTTCCTCCCCAAATTATACCAACATCAAATACAGTGAAAACAGGGATTATACCATGGGGGAAGGACATACAAAGCAACAAATAAATCATTTTATAAATATGTTAGAAACAAAATAAGAAAGAAAAACCATTTGAGTCCTTATCTTGGGTTCATTTTACCTAACATCAACTTGTCTGACCATTTCTGCTTGTCTCAGACATATACTAGTTATTACAAATAATTGAAACCATGGGACCTATGTTTCTTTGGGCCTGGCTTACTTCGCTTAATATAATATAATTCTATGGAGGCATAGAATTCCATTGTGTATATATACCACATTTTCTTGATCCTTCATCTACTGAGGAGCATCTGGGTTGGTTCCATATCTTATCTATGGTAAATAATGCTGCAATAAACATAGTTGTGCTGGTAGCTTTAGTATGGTCTAGTTTGTGATCATTTGGGTAAATGCCCAAAAGTGGGATTGCAGGGTCATAGGGGAGCTCTATGTGGAGTCTTTTGAGGAACCTCCATACTACTTTCCAAAGTGGTTGAACAAGATTACACTCCCACCATCAATGCAGTAGGGTACCCTTCTGTCCACAGATGCTGGAAGGGATGTGGTCAAAATCACTTCTTTTTTATTATTTTATTTTATTTGTGAACATATTGTACAGAGGGGTTACAATTACATGGGCAGGATAATGCATACATTTCTTACCAAACATTGCAGCCTCCTCCTTTGTTTA
>NW_012271411.1:0-1067 GCF_000151885.1 Dipodomys ordii
AAGGAAATTTCACCCAATGTTGGTCAAATTCATGTGTGTATGTTGAAAGCAAGGAAAGAAACCTGGTGCCTATAATTTTGGCTACTAGGGAGGCAGAGCTTGGGAGGGTCAAGATTTGAGGTCAGCCTAGAACAAAGAATTTACAAGATCTCATCTCAACCATTAAACACCTGGGCTTGGTGGTGAATGCCTGTCATTTCAGCTATCACAGGAAGCACAAATAGGAGGATCAAAGTTAAGGTTGGCATAAGGAAAAAAAAAATGAGACCTTATCTAAACTCAAAAAGATAACCAGAGGATCTGTACAAGGAATGCCATTGCTATATAAAGAATAGAGGCTATTTTAACACTTAACAAAACAAACAAAAAACAGAGGAGAGCTGGAACGTGGTTTAGTAGAGGGCTTGCCCAGCATGCATGCATGAAACCCTGGGATTGATGGCTCAGAACCACATACTCAGAAAAAGCCGGAAGTGGCACTGTGGCTCAAGTAGTAGAGTGCTAGCCTTGAGCAAAAGAAGCTCAGGGACAGTGTCCAGGCCCTGAGTTCAAGCCCCAGAACTGGCCAAATAAACAAAACAAACAAAAAACAGAGGAAAGCTGGGCACTAGTGGCTCACTCCTGTAATCCTAACTACTCAGGAGGCTCACTTCTGAGTAATGCTGTGTCCAGCATTGCTGTTCACAGACAATGGGGCTCGGTGGCTGCTTTCACAGACGTCTGGGCACCAGGTTGAGAGCCACAGCCAGAGAGTTAGAGTGACTTCTTTTTTGCCTCACCACTGGATAGAGCCGGAAACCAGTTGGTGGCTTAGGCCTGTAATCCCAGCTATTCAGGTTGAGATCTGAGGATTGAGTCTCAGAGCAGAAACTTCCCAAATTTCATCTCCAAATAAGCACAAAAAAGCCAGAAGTAGAGCTGTGACTCAAGTGGTAGAGCACCAACCTTGAGCAAAAGAAAGCTTAGGGACAGTGCCCAGGCTCTGAATTCACAGGCTTCTCTCTTGCGAGGCAAACCACAATTCTGAAAAATAAAAGGGGATCTCAAGCAGAAAAAGAGATTACAAA
>NW_012271412.1:0-4490 GCF_000151885.1 Dipodomys ordii
TTGTTGGCCTCCTGCACCTGAATGACAAAGTGCTCATAGGCCTGGTCAGCTGCGGTCCAGTTGAGTGTGAGGCCATCCCAGCCAACCTCAGTCACAGCTAAGTCTCCCAGTTGGGGGAGATCCTCTAAAGAAGGACAGAGAAGTGTTTGTCAGTGCTGCAAACCAGAAACCAAGGAAATCAAATGACCCACAGCCCAGCTCCAGGGAAGAGAGAGGGAGAGATCCTTCCTTCCTTCCTTCTTCCCTCTCTCCAATCCTCCCTCCCTCCCTCACTTTCTTCCATATATTATATATGGGTAATTACTGGTCTTTGGTTATTAGTGAGGGAGAATGGAAACTTTCAAAATGAGTTCAAATTTGGTACTCTGGCTACAGCTTTCTTTAGGAATTGAGAGTGGTCAGGTCATTGTTTATCCTTAAATGGTAAGGGAATGTATTGGGTCAGCTCACAACCTAGGGGGAAGTCTGAGCATGTGTGCCAAAGGCCACAGGGAGATAGGAGGAGTGTGGATCCTGTTAAGGAACATGGTTTAAAAGTGCACACTCTGAGCTGGGCACTGGTAGCTCATGCCTGTTATCCTCACTACTCAGGAAGGTGAGATCTGAGAATCTTGGTTTGAAGCCAACCCTGGCAGGAAAGTCCATGAAATTCTTATCTCCAATGAACTATCTAAAAAGCTGGAAGTGCAGCTGTGGCTCAAGTGGTAGAGCCTTAGCTTTGAACAAAAAAAATCTCAGGGACAGCACCCAGGCCTTGAGTTTAAGACCCAGGACTAGCACACATACACATACACAAAGTGCAGACTCTGGAGGTAGATTGTTGTTGGTCATGATTCCGACATTGCTGTCTGCCATCTGTGTATCTGCTGACTTCTGCCTGTTTCTTTCTCCACCTTTTAGTCGAGTTGACAGTACCATTTCATTGGCTTATGTGATGAGATTTTATCGGCTTTGTCATTTAGTCTAATGCATAGTGAGTGCTTGTTAAGTGGTAGCTTAGAAAACCTCACTCTGTAGGTGTTTCCCCTTGGAGTTTAGTCATGTGAAAGCAATTGACCTCATCTCACTGCTGACCATGTGCAACCCACTTGGTTTTCTAAAACATACACTGTTTCAAGTTTGGACAAGCATGATGTTTTATCTCTGGGCTTTTCTTGGCTTTCAGGGATCCAAGGTTATGTATTTGATTCTTGGCATGCATTTTGCCTTCCCACCATCATTGACTGGTACTTTAAGGAACAATGTTCATGAACAGCAAGGCTGTGTGTGTATGTGTGCTGTTTTGCTGAGAAAATGGTGCAGAGCAGGGGCCATGTATTGTTTTCTACTATGCGGGGAGGAATCTATTATAGCTATTATAGTTGCTATTGCTGAATTTGGACAATGGAAAAACCCTTGGCACTGAGAGATGCTTCTCAAGATTAAATGCAATCTCCCAGCCTTTTTCCTTCAAGCTGCAGTGGTTATGGATTAGAAGCTAGAGAAGTATGTATGTTTAGCAATTCCAACCCCCACAATTATTCCCAATTACCCCAGTGAGCTAAGAAAGCTTGAGTGACTTCTTCATTTTAAGGGTCTGTTTTCCAACTATGTCCCACATAGATGTGGTGCTTTTCTGGAAGACATACATTAGACATATCAGTGCGGAATTCCTACCTCTTTCTCAGCTCACTAAGAGTAGCAGTTTATATAAAGGGGCTCTCTGGGAGATTTTATTGCTAAAGAAGTTTTCATGCTGCAGACAACACTTTGCACAATAAAAATGTTGATCATCCGCACCCTATAGGTCTCACTAGTCTTAAAGGTCCCTTTCTGCTCTTCTTTGACCTGAAGATATCTTAAGGAACATGACACACTAATAATTTGGCTACATAGTACATGATTACGTCATGCTTCTTAATTTTGGAATTTATGTGTTATCAAAGAATGGCCAGGTTTATGTGGTACATTTGAATTAGATACTTGGGTAACTTTATCCACATACAAAGTATGTGGGAAGGGCATGAGCTCAGGGCCAAGCATAAAAACCTTCGCACCACAGATGTGGCCCACAGGCCCCTTTGGAAGCTGTTTCTAGACAACTCAGTTCTCCATGATCAATGAAACACTGAATAAAACAATGAATTGTTTTATCTCCCTAAGACAAGCGTGAAACATTGCACTCACATGTGCTGTCCTTTCTTGCAAATGTCCTAGCCTTGATATTGGTAAGGAAAAGGACTTAGGCAATTTTAGAAGAAGATTGACCATCTCATTTCCCAGATTTACTTCTTAGACATCTGACTAGGAGTTTTGTGTGAGTTAGTGACTTCTCTAGAGCTTACCCACCCTTTTGTGTTATTTTCTAAAACCATGATGGTAGCTCTGCATTTAGCTGTTTACTATTCATGGTTATTCCTTACATGATGGGCACTTTGTGAAACACTTCCATTATTACTTCATGTATTTCTCACAGCAGTGTCCTAAACTAGGGATAGTATCTCTGATTTGAACATGAGAAGGGCCTGAGATATAGTGATAGACCCAACATTATTCAGCCACCAAGATGTAATTTCAACCCAGGGCTTCCTGAGCTAGAGAACTTGTGTTATCTGCCAAGCACATTGAGGTAGGACCTCCTGATACATGGGGATTTTTTTTTTTTCCATTCCAGAGACAGTCTGGCTGCTATCACATCTCTGGGGTGGAAGGTGAGACATGTACCTGTGATGACCTCCAAGACAAGAGGTTGAGTGCTGTGGCCCCTGATCACTCCATGCAGAGTGATTGTGTAGGGACTGCCAGCCCTGAGGCCTGGGATTTCCACTGAGCGCAGGCTGCCAGGAACGGTGAGATTGTGAGCCTCCTCCACCTGGTCAGCGCCCTGGACCTGAACGATAAACTGGTCATAGGTCTCATCTGGTGTGGTCCAGTCCAGCCTGAGGGCGCTCCAGCCCCGCTTGGTCACTGTGAGGTTTCCCAGACCTGGAACCTCCTCTGCAGAAGGACATAGAGTGGCTGAGTTACTAAAAAAAAAAAAAGCCCATTGCATGCTGGGGTTCAGGTGAGATGGTGTTTTGGCTAAGGCTAAGATGGGATGTCTGGTTAGTGTTGACAACGAATGAATGATTGAGGGTGATGTTGAAACATAGTCTGATTGTTGGCACTAAAGCTGGGTTTTTCTGCTCAGCCTGTGGGAGTGAAATGTGGTTTTAGGAATTGTTCACAACTTCCATTCTTGACACACAAATAGGACTTTGGGGAATCCTTTAGTGTTTTTTAAATGAGCTCAGCGCTATTTTTCTTTTTTCTATTTCACTTACAGATTGGGCTTTCCAATTCCTTAGGTATTATGTCTGGGATTCATTTTGCAAGAAAAATCACCTCTCACTTTTGTGAAGAAAGAGGAGGTGGAATTTTCCATGGAACTGGCTACTAGATTATGACCAGGGCTTGGCCAAATAAGGGGTATGACATTTGGGAAGAAGAGGCGGAGATGATTCATCGGCATTTTCCCGATATAGCAGGTGCTAAACCCAGTTTAGAGCTTTGATCCCTCTAGCAGAGAAAAGGAAGACGAAGTAAAGGTGTGCACTTGTCTAGAATACCTGTCAAGACCTCAACAGAGAGAGGGGCTGTGCTGAAGTCCTGAGTGACCCCGCGGATGGTGACTCTATAGCGAGTCGTAGCTTTGAGCCCAGGCAGGTCTGTGGACCTCAGTCCTCCGGGAACTGTGAGGTTCTGGGCTACCTCTAACACATCAGCCTCTTGCACCTGAATGAGAAAGTGCTCATAGATCCCTTCTGCAGCTGTCCAGTTGAGTGTTAGGGCATCCCAGCCCAACTTGGCCACCATGACCTCTCCCAATGTGGGAGTTTCCCCTGGAGAAGGAGAAAGAACTCATTGAAATCACATACGAGATCCAAGGCATCTTAAATACAAGAATGTCACTTAAAAAGCGTGGCTTCCTTTAGAGGAGCATGCATCATGCAACTTTCCATTTTAAAACCAGGGGAGGGAAAATCTTTGTTTTCTTAGCTTAATAAGGAATTGCTGTAAACCACAGCGGATGAGCAGACATTTTGTGAGGCTTTTTCCCTTCTTTCTGCTCTTTAAATGTAGTGTTCACAGAAAGTTGCCTGTTTTTATAGTTAGCAGTCCTCCCCATGGGGCTCTGTGGCTCTGTAGATCTTTCCACATGCAAAGAGTGTTGCTCATATGGTGTGAAATGTTAAGATTGCTTTGGCACTGGCCTGGCTGTGGATCATCAGACCCCATGGCTCTATGGCTCATGGTAGAGCAAGGCCCTTCCAAAGCTCTTGTGTCTGATTATCATTGGGCAGTGACCTGTTGGAAGAAACAGAAGCTTTAGGTAGAAAGGTAGGAAGTACCTGTGGAGGCCTCAACAGAGAGTATGGGTGTCCGATGGCCCCAGATCACCCCATAGATGGATACTCTGTAAGGAGTGGAAGCCTTGAGGCCTGGGATGTCCACAGCCCGGAGGCTGCCAG
>NW_012271413.1:0-981 GCF_000151885.1 Dipodomys ordii
GGCGCTGTAGCTCAAGTGGTAGAGCGCTTGCCTTGAGCTGAAGAGCTGAGGGACAGCGCCCAGGCCCAGAGTTCAAGCCCCACGACCGACAAAAAGAAAAGAAAAAGCTAAGGGACAGGGCCCAGGTCCTGAGTTCAAGTCCCAGGACTGGCACCAGACAAAGCGCACAGGAGGGCATCACTCCTCTCCCTCCCTGACAGGGCCCCCAGACTTTCAGTTCCTGAGCATGTGGGTTCCCTGTTATATTAACTTGCCTATCCAAGTGTGCCCCGAGTCTGCTTCGAGAAGGCCATGGAGGGGGGGGTCGGTCAGCCGCCACCAAGCGCCATCAGCACTGGGTGATGACTGAACATGTGTTGGGGTGAGAATTCCCTGCGGTGGCCAGGCTCTGTCAGCACAGGGTGGGATGTGGCTGTTCCCCCCGCCCCCTTAAGTAACAGGCTTCTCTTTGGATGAAGGATCCACCCCCAGGATTGTGTGGAGACCTCTCTCTCTTTGTGGTTTCATTAAGCTCATTTTGGACATTTGTTGGCATGGACTACAGCAGTGAGGGCTGACACACATCCCTTCCCATGTCCATCCGCTCTGGCCTGGGAACCCCTGGTTCAAAACCACCCATCATGGTGCAGCCACGTAGAGGGGAAGTAGGTGTGTCTTCCAGTCAGGGCCAGCACAGGAGACAGCCTTGCCATGCCTGGCGCAGCGCCCCCTAGCAGGCTGTTGCTTCTACTTTGGTTGGTCTTCTGTGGGGAACCCATAGGGTTCACTGGGTCAAGATAACAAGAAAGGCCTTGGACTACTGGACAGAGAAGAGGTGTGGGGGGATCCTGGATTGGCGCTCAGTGAAGTCCAGTGGGAAAGGGGCGTGGCCGTGAGAAGGCCTGGCACCCTGGAGGGCCCAGCCCAGGCCCACCGCCCCGCCCCTCCCCTCCCTCCCGCCCTGCCCTGCCCAGGCCCACCGCCCCGCCCTGCCCTGCCCTG
>NW_012271414.1:0-2129 GCF_000151885.1 Dipodomys ordii
GAAAGAGCAGAGAGAGCTAGAAAAGAAGAGCAAGAGCAAGAGGGGCGTATGGGCCTGGGCTAGGCCTTATGTAGGGTATGGGCGGGGAAAGGTGTTGCCACATCAAATTCAGATGTGACCTCAGCGGATGCAGATGTGACCTTTTCCAGGTATCCCAGTTGCCTAGGTAACCCAGGTACTGGGTGGAGACTTTGCTGCGAGGAGGGTGGAGTCTGCTCGCCATCCAGGAGCCGACCTTACATTCCAGCCTTTTAATAATCATGAAATAGGGCACAGATTCTCTCTGGCTACTTCCTGCTGACAAGGGGCATCGACAATAGGGGTAAAAGGCTGGAATTTGGTCTCCTCCCAGAGAAGGCAGTGAGCAGCAGCTGTCCCTTGGTGGATTGAGTCCTTAGGTGAAGTCTGGAGAAGTCTCATGAGCATTGAGGGGCTGGAAAAAAAATACTAAACAGCAAATAAATGGCAAGAAGAAGGACTTGGGGCTTAAATGTTGGTAGAAATGTCCCTAGCTACTTCTGACATCTGGCAACTAGGTAGAGAAGTCAAGTGACAAAGGCAAGAATATTAATTTGTGTTCAGTTAATAGGTAGACAGGTTAGACATTGGATGGGCAGGCTTCTTACTTCCACTGACCTCCCGGCTCTGGTTAATTTTGAAAGGGCAGGCACAAAGTAACTGATGTGACATCTCCTCTTACTCCTCTCCATGTTCCCTTCTTCCCCAGACTGGCTGAGTCTAGATGCTCCTTCCTGGGATGGCTTATCCCAGTT
Organism: Dipodomys ordii; assembly: GCF_000151885.1. Taxonomy (NCBI): domain Eukaryota; kingdom Metazoa; phylum Chordata; class Mammalia; order Rodentia; family Heteromyidae; genus Dipodomys; species Dipodomys ordii. The sequence goes on from NW_012271414.1 coordinate 774, forward strand.
GGTATTCAAGGAGGTTTGAACTCAAGGCCTGGGCACTGTCCCTGAGCACTTCCGCTCAAGGCTAGCACTGAACCACACTGAGTTATATTACCACTTGCAGAGTTTAGCTGGGAGATGGAGTCTTAGGGATTTTTCAGCCTGGGCTGGCTTTGAACTGCAGTCTTTGCTTCAAAAGCCCTTTATTATTTCCAATTAAAGCAACAAGGAGATCAAGTAGAATAAGTAGAGCTTACCTGGTTCTTATCAAGTATTGCCAACAAATATTCTGAAATGACAAAACTCATTAGATGTGATGAGAATTTTAGCACAGATATGCCCAGTATTTTAGAACCGTGTAGTCAGTAGTAGAATACACAGCACAAAACACAAAAGGCAAAACTCAAAACCTAAAATTTTGACAACGTTTAGACATCTTTGCTAACAAAGCACATCCGATGGTTGGGCCTCAGTTACTAGGGCCTGTGAAAAGAGCAACTTGTTACAAGGCACCTTAGAATAGATGGAGTAGTAAACTTAGTGGAAGGTTAAGGGACAGATGGGGCCAAACCCTTAACCCACCACGTGGCCAAGATGGCGAATTTCTGAAAGAATGCAAAGAAACCCTGAACAAATAGATCAAGCCTACATTGGCCAGCCTTTGAGAGGGAACCTAGAGGGGGGTCCCTGGGACCCAGCCTGCGTCGCACTCTTCAAGGCACAAGCCAAAAAGTTGTAGAGTCAGTCTGGTGAGTGAAGGAGAGCTGACCAGGCAGAAGCGGCATCCCGACTTCCCCCAGAGCCCTCTAGAGAGAACTGGCCAAGCCCCCAAAGCCAAGCGTCCTCAGCTTCGGAGGTGACCGCCTTTCAGCTAAAGGCCATAGGCACTCTCTAGCGTGGCACCACGTCTGGACAGAGACTGAGCAACAGAGAGCCGTAGTTTCACTCACCAGAGTAGATAAGTGGTATGGACGTGGATGTGAAGGCAGCAATGGTATCAATGCGTTGATTCCGCTGCAGACAGACTGGTTCGCAAAAGGCCGTCAGAACTGTGGGTATTCCTCAGAGCAAATAGGGAAGAACAAAAAAAGAAAAAAGAGGGAAAAAACAGAGAAATCCCAGCTATCCTGACTTTAAGCCTTTATCCGAGTCACAGCACCATTTATGTTAGGTTTTTAAAAGGAGGTAGCCGAGTAAGAACTGCACCACGCACATGGTATTCAGGTAAGGGGTTGGTTTATTCAGTAGATCTGCTGGGACCAGGCAAGGTTGGCACTCCACGTGACTGGGAAAGAGAGGAAAGAGCTAGAGCAGAGAAAGAGCAGAGAGAGCTAGAAAAGAAGAGCAAGAGCAAGAGGGGCGTATGGGCCTGGGCTAGGC
>NW_012271415.1:0-1079 GCF_000151885.1 Dipodomys ordii
TATTGTGAAAATACTGTACAGAGGGGTTACAATTACATGGGCAAGATAATGAGTACATTTCTTATCAAGCATTGTAGCCTCCTCCTTTGTTTCTATTGGCTATTCTTATTTCTTCTCCCGAGAAGTCTCTTTTTAATTCTTTAGCTCACTCATTAATGGAGTGGTTGTTTCTTTGAGGACTTGTTATTGGGTGGCCTAATTTTCTGAGATCAAGGATATTTTTGATATAAGGCCCTTATCTATTTTATAGCTAGTGATGATCTTCTCCCAATCTATGGGCTTTCTATTTATCCTGCTATCTTGCTATCCATGCCCTTTGCCATGCAGAAACTCTGCTCTCTTGCTAATGGCTAGTGCCCTACCCCTTGAGACACATCTACAGCTATATTTTTAACTATTGAATTTTCTCCTTTCAAAACATACATAGTGGAAATGTATTTAGCAATGTTGTTTTTCTACTTAAACTTTAAGATTTTTTTAAATTCCACCATAGTTTTACCATCTTTGAATTTAATACTTTCACAAATTTAATTTGCTTTAAGATTTTTTTTAATTCAGAACTATAGGTCTTGAATAACAGGTAAGTTGCTTTTTTCAATTCAAAATGTAATAATTTTCTAAGGATAATTTTCAATAGCTGGCTGGATTTTGCCTATGGGCAATCTTGCCCACTTATAATTCTTGTTAAAAAAATAACGGAATAAAAGTGTGTGTGTGTGTGTGTGTGTTGTTTTTCTAGATTGTAAACCCACAGGAGTACTTCACGTTAGAGTGCTACTTGCTTAAGCTCATTTCCTTTGTAATCCAGGGATCCTAATTGTTTTAAGATTGCCAACAGGACAGCAGTCTATTTGACACAAATCAGGTTAGCCCTTCCTCTTCTTTCCCCCCTCCCCACCTCTTCCCTTGATTGGTACCCCAGGCCCAAGGAAAACTACAGATGAAGCAGGTCTAATCCAAAAACCTGAATCCTACAGTGTTCCAGAATTCTTTGAGCATCAACATGATAGCACCGGTAGAAAATTCCATATCTTGGAACCAACCCAGATATCCCTCAGTAGATGAATGGGTCAAGAAAA
>NW_012271416.1:0-1864 GCF_000151885.1 Dipodomys ordii
AGTTGTAAAGTTCATTTTTTGACATAATGACTTGTACATCTCATTGTTGCAATGGGTCCACCTGTATCCCTATTTAAACGATTTGTTTTTCCCCTTCCCCTCCACAAATTATACTGACATCAAATACAGTGAAAGCAGGGGTTATACTGTGGGGGAGGGACATACAAAGCAACAAAGAAATTGGATTTTTTTTGAATAATGAAAATTTTCTAAAGTTGATTGAGTGGTTACTCAATTCTGTAAATCTACTAAAAACCATTGAATGATACTTTAAAAGGTTGAAGTTTATGTTACATGAATTGTTTTTCAATAATCTTTAAGAGATCGCCAGGGGCTGGGAAGGTGGCTCAGTGGTAGAGTGCTTGCCTCACATGCATGAGGCCCTGGGTTCAATTCCTCAGCACCACATAAGCAGAAAAAGCTGGAAGTGGCTCTGTGGCTCAAGTGGTAGAGTGTTGGCCTTGAGCTGAAGAGCTCAGAGATAGCGCCCAGTCCCAGAGTTGAAGCCCCACAACAACAACAAAAAAAAAAAAACAGAGAGAGAGAGAAGAGATAGCCAGGCGCCGGTGGCTCACACTGCTAAGGAGTCTGAGATCTGAGGATTGAGGTTCAAAGCCAGCCCAGGCAGGAAAGTCTGTGAGACTCTTATTTCCAATTAACCACCAGAAAACTGGAAGTGGCGCTGTGGCTCAAGTGGTAGAGTACAAGCCTTGAGTTGAAGAGCTCAGGGACAGTGCCCAGGCCCAGAGTTCAAGCCCACGACTGCCAAAAGAGAAAGAGTGTGAGAGAGAGAGAGAGACACACACACACACACACACACACACACACAGAGAGAGAGAGAGAGAGAGCTTAACACACCACCTTTCTGTGCCTATGTTTTTGAAGAATTCAACATAGCTCTCCAATTTTACCTCAATGAGAAACCTCTGGACCACTGCCTGTCCCTACCCCACAACATGCATAAATGATCATTGTTTTTTTTGGTTAAATAGCAGCTTCCCTTTCCCTCTGTATGGTTTTCACCCTTCTTGCCAACAGTCCTCTCAACTTCACTATCAACAGGGTTCATGGCCCCCTAACATTAAATTTATCCACTGGAAAAATGTAGAGTTGGGAGAGGGCTGCATTAGTTTTCTATTTGGAAAACAAGTGGTGAAGTACATTTTCTTTCCTATATATGTTAGGACTTTTCTACTTAAGTCAGATTAAATAAAAAAAACATTGCAAGGTCTTATAGTGTTTTTTAAAGGTAAAGAATATTGGCAACTTAACATCAATCCAGCAGCAATATATCATGAGATATTTTTTCCTATTTCATTTAGTTGCAAATTTCTTCAAGAAAAAAATAAGCAAAAAACAACAACAAGAATTTAAACTGGGTACTGATGACTCACACCTGTCGTTTTATCTATTCTATAGACTGAGACCTGTGCATGATTCAAAACCAGCTCAGGCAGACACATTCCAATTAATTAGCAAAAGGCTGGAAATGGAGGTGTGGCTCAACTTTTAAGAGGGCTGACCTTGAACAGAAAAACCTAAGCAGGAGCACTAGGTCCTGAATTCAAGTCCAAATACTGGCACAAAAAATATTTTTAATAAAAAATTACTATCTCATTGCAAAACACGACAAAATGTATACCTGAAAAATTCTGATTATTCACCATAAATAAAGTCAATATCTAGAAAAAAAATTGTGCTTTTGAAAATCATCAGAGCCATGGGCTAGGAAGGTGGCTCAGTGGTAGAGTGCTTGCCTTGCATGCTCGAGGACCTGGGTTCGATTCCTCAGCACCACATAAGCAGGGGGAAAAAAAGCCAGAAGTGGCACTGTGGCTCAAGTGGTAGAGTGCTCGCTTTGAGC
>NW_012271417.1:0-1466 GCF_000151885.1 Dipodomys ordii
GCTCAAGTGGTAGAGCGCTAGCCTTGAGCTGAAGAGCTGAGGGACAGCGCCCAGGCCCAGAGTTCAGGCCCCACAACCGGACCCCCCCAAAAAATGTGTACATGTTTACAGTAAAATATTTTACATACAGTAAAATATGCATGCCTCCCTTATCTATGTCTCTATTCCCCTTCTCTGGGAGACAAAACCCCTAAGACTATTTCTAGGGCTTTGTTATTTTGTTTTGTTTTAGAGTCTCACTATGTAGCCTAAACTAGACTCAAAATTCTGATCCTCCAGGCCAACCTCCTGAATACTAGGATTACAGGCAGGTACCATCATGCCCAGCTGGATATTAGAAGTACTATTAGAATTACTGTGGGATTACAAGTGCTATTATAGCTTCTATAGACTTTTGATTTATTTGTTTACTTGCTTTAAAACTATGTTTTTGTTTTTTATGTTTTTTTTTGGGGGGGGGGTTGGTCCAAAACCAGACCAGGACTTGAATTCTGTGTTTGAGGCTTCCACTCACTGGCTAGAATTCTACCGACTGAGCCACGCCTCCAACCTCTATTTTCTTTGTAACTTGCATTTTCACTTTACACTGGATCAAGATACATTATATCAAAAACATTCATCTATATCAGTATACATGAATTTACAGCTTTCTGAATAAGGTCTCCATAATATTCCATTCTATGGAGGTAGCATAATTTATTTAGCCATTTTTAATTTAATACTCATAAATAATGGACATGCTTGTGTACAAGCAAATATATGATATCTCTATATGATAGATTTCTAGAAGTAAACTTACAAGATCATATAGCTTATTTTTAAAAATTTGACAAATTGTTTTCAGAAAGACTACACTGTTTCTACTCTTGCATTGGTATCTAAGTAGTTTCTTGTTCCCTTGTCAACACCAGGTATTACCAAACATTCTCAATCTGGCACAAGCTTTTAAAAGGAATTTTCCTGGCAAGGTCAATATGTTTTATTCAGAAAAGGAAACCAATGAGACAGCCTCACTTTGGGGATAATGTTTTGAGAAATATGGAGGATGGGTGTGAAGGAGCACAAAAGGACAAGACCTTCACCCTCTCAGCCAGGGCAGCCAAGATTTGTTTTTTGTTTTTTACTTTTTCTTCTGTTTTATCACTGATCAGATAAGATTCTATTTTCAAAAGCAAGTTTGGAAATCAACCCAGGGTCTGGGACCTTGCTTTTCACAGAACCAATAGGAACTTGAAGAATTGAAAAATGTATTCCTTCAAGGCAAAGAAAAGGGAATCTTAAAACAGTGGCTTTCTAGCTGTAACCAAAATATTCTTATCTATATATGTAGTGCAAGTCTGTGTGTGTGTGTGTGTGTGTGTGTGTGTAGTTTGTATATGTCTGTGTACATGCACACACACATTCCAGACTAGGCCTCTCACTAATGCTTACTGGCAATGTTGTAACATATCTTTTTTTTTTTTTTT
>NW_012271418.1:0-2252 GCF_000151885.1 Dipodomys ordii
TGAAGGGGAGGGTTTAGACATGAGGCTGCAAGTTTTTGGATTTTATTTATGGAGTCAGTCTGTACCCTCAGTTGAAGGTTGCTTGTTGTTTTGACAAGCCTGTCCCATGAGAATCTTGACATTACATTGCCCTTGCTTAGTGGTATAATTGGGGAGCTTTCCCATATGTGTATATATCTTTCTTAATGTAAAAAAAATCAGATAAATTGTAATGGGATTGCAAGCCTGCACTATTTGAACCTCAAGATGCCAGAATAATATCTTTAAAATAAATAGATTTTTTGCAGTATTGTGCTTTATGATTACAAACATGAAAAGCATATTATTTCAACTCAATTATTTTATCAGTTTATGAAGACAAACTTACAATTCCTTTCAGTGACACTTTGTCATCATTTCATGATGTAATTGTCATTCAGGTATTTCCCCAGGGCATTTTTTTGGTACCAGTTCATTTTTATGCTGCTTATCTCAGAGTCAGTACTTAACCTTTGATCTTTTTAGGTATTCATTTCAACTATTCATTTTAAACGAAAAATGTTATTGCCTAAATTCACCTGGGCTTTTTGAGATTTTCATGTTATTTTTATCACTTTTTTTTACTGTCTTTAAGTACTTGTACAAAAATGTTGCCATTGAACAAACCAATCTATGAGTAAAATGTAACTTGATCAGCGTCACCCCTTTTAATATTTTTACCAACTCTCTCAAACAAACACCTTCCCTTACTTTTCTTAATTTTGTAGGATATACATGGAATTCTTGACTATATTCTCTCCCTCACTTGTATGCCTCTCTCCCCTTGGTACCACCACGTCTCTTGCAGTTACTCATTTCCTGGTGTTTATTGGCTAGGCTTTGACTTTGACTTTCTAAGGATTATACTATTTGGGTGCTACCTTGAATCTATCATATTTCAGTTAATACATTTGTAACCACTTTCATATCATTCAACATTTACTTATATTTTATAGGCTATTTTGAGCTTCTGCGTATGAGGGAACACATGCAACATTAACCTGACTCATTTCACTTAATATAATTTTCCTAAGTCTTTCAATTTCTTTACAAATGGTACAATATTATCTGTTCTAATGGATGAGTAAAATTCCACTGTGTATATATATACCACATTTTCTTGATCCATTTGTCCATTGAGGGACATCTGGGTTGATTCCATATGATGGTTATGTTGAGTAGTGCTACAGTTAACATGGTTGTGCTGGTAGATTTACTTTAACCTGGTATATAGTACTGGAATTCCTAGCAAGAACAAAACAAGAGAAAATACAAAAGAGATTCAAATAGAAAAGGAAGAAATAAAATGATCTTCTTTGGCAGATCACATGACTCTTAAGGACCCTATTGACTTCCTCAAGCAAATAGAGCTAATTCAAAACTTCAGTAAATTAACAGAGTAAAAAAAATCCATAAAAATCAGTAGCTTTTCTGGACAACTACAATAAGAAGATTGAAACTGAAATCAGGAAAGCAACTTATTTGCAATAACCTCAAAAAAAAAACAACTTTGGAATTTACCAAGAATGTGAAAGTCCTTTACCGTGAAAAGGACTTTGAAGAAGATATTAAAAAAATGGAAAGACCTCTCATATTCCTGGATTAGCAGAATTAACATCATGAAAATGGCAACACTGACCAAAGCAATCTACAAAGTCAAGGTAATACCTGTGGCTCATACATGCAACGCTAGCTATTCAGAAGGTTGAGATTTGAGGATCATAGTTTCAAGCCAGCCTGGGCAAAAAAGTTCCCTTAAGACTCTTATCTCCATTTAATGCTAGCTGGGGCACAAAAAAGCTTAGGGAGGAAGTGGCTCTGTGGCTCAAGTGATAGAGCACTTGCCTTGAGCTGAAGAGCTCAGGAATAGCACCCAGGCCCTGAGTTCAAGCCCCAGGACTGAAAAAAAAATCAACAACATTCTTCAGTGAAGTAGGGAAAGCAACCCAAAAATTCAAATGTAACTACAAACGACCCTGAATACCAAAAGCAATCCTTAGTGGGGAATGTAGTACTGGATGTACAACACTACCAAACATCATGTATTTTTGATTAAACAAGAGAAACATTTCACCAAACAATGTAGTGAAAAGCCTCCCTGTTTTATGATGGTCCATCCAGAAGTTGTGTGTCCTATCAGTGAACTGAAAGCATAGAGAACCCGTACAGTGTCATGGCTTTATGTTCATGCATGACAATGAAATGCACTTGTGAGGGAGAACCAATAATTAAAA
>NW_012271419.1:0-2982 GCF_000151885.1 Dipodomys ordii
CCTTGAGCTGAAGAGCTGAGGGACAGGGCCCAGGCCCAGAGTTCAAGCTCCACGACCGACCAAAAAAAAAAAAACAAACCCCAAAACCTCAAATTTTGTTTTGCAACTCCTATTGTCATTACCATGATTGTAATCACCTCCATTATCATTATACTTCTATCTATACCAGCACCTCTGCACCACTACCACTATACAAGAGGCTACGCCATTTACTCATTCTGCTGTCACCATCTCTACCACCACTTCCTAAGCCCTTCTCAACATTTATATTACTCCCCCTTTACTGTCACTAGTGTCACCATCCATGCTACCATTACTTACACCTCATTACCATCTATGTCGTATCTACCATCTCTACCACCATCACCAAAATCTATCACCACTTATATTTATGTCATCATTAACAAGTATCTCCACCACCAACACCTAAATATTAATGTTCCTTTCATTTGTTCTCATCCCTTTTTAGAAGCTGGGAAGATGGTACCCCAACTCCCCAGAAAATTTTCATCTGGGAAAGCCCACAGAAAGTTGTATTTTTCAACTGTATCATGAATGTTTTATTTACATCCTAATCACTCCATATCTGGCAGTGTTTCTTCGGAGAGTCTTTGATATTTGCCACTGTAGCTCTTCTGAATTCTTAAGATAAATTGGAAATTTTTAAGGACTTAAATATACTTTAATAATTCTATACCTTAGAAACAATCCATTATTTAAAATACACCCATCAGAGCCATTTATATTAAACAAGGCTTTATGACAGTACTTAATATACTGGATTTCACAATCATACTGACTGAAAATCATTCATCTCATGTGAAAACAAGACCTTAGAAACATAATGGTTTCATTGTCTCTAAAGTATAATCTCTAAAAGAGCAATGGACAGATGAATAACAAGAGTTTCTGCAAATATCTAACAGAAATTTAAAATGATGTAAGACACACAATGGCTTACATGCAAGTTCACACATTAACCCCCCCTTACAGACTGAGGTTCTTCTCCAATACTCCCCCACAAATCCAATAACTCTCTATAAACCATTTGCTACATCTTCCCCATGAACATCCTAAAGCCACTAATGGTCTTTCCAGATGGCTAAAGAAGACAACTCCATCTGTATTTTTTCAAATAGAAAAGGCAGTAATTGAGAAGACACCCTCAGTGTTATTTGGTATTCTTTGCAGAGTTTGGTACAAGTAAAACAGACTTTAAGTTAAATTTTCAAAGATATTTTACTCCCTCAAGACTATTTATCTAAAAGCACCTTTTGTGTTTTTGAAACTCAAGTAACAGTATCAAACCCTGTTCCTGATACTCATACCCCTGTATCTCTGCTCACAAACTAGAAAGACAACGAGCAGCAACCCCATGAAGACTCTTGAATTTGGACCAAACATCCTGCCAAAGGTCCTCACAAATGCACAGGAAGAGGTTTTATTTTCCCTCCTTTGGAAATTCAGGGTCAAGTGTGCATTGAGAATTGTTGGTCTGTCTTATGCCTCAGAAAACTTTCTGCAGATCTTTAATATCTTATTTTCAATAGCATATGTTAATACTTTATTAGAATAATTACACAGGTGTCTACAGTATACTTTATCAACTAATAATTTCTAAAATGATAGGAGAAATTTGAAAAGATCTTCCTTTATTTTCTCTCCAACAGCAAAAATTTACTTCATCACAAGAGTATTAAATTTACTTTTTTCCCACTTTTTTTTTTTCTTTTGTGGTAGTCATCCATCTCAACAGAACACAAAATAGGACAAACCATATGGAAACCTATATGCTTTAGCAAAAAGAAAAATAAAATTTCTCAGTCACAATAGGTTTTACACCACATCTCTCTCAGCTTTAAATGAACATACCTTAAGGACGATTTTATTATCTGAAGTTGGTGTCCTTCCAACCCACAGTGCAAATTTGCAAGGATCTCCTTCAACATGTTCTGTAACCCCCAATTCTGAAGTCTGAGTAAAAAGACAATTACAGAATTAGGAGACAGTAAAATGCTGCCAGGATGTAGAACAGCAAAAGAGCTTGGGCTTTTTATGGTCATGACAGGCTATAACAACTAATTCCTTTGCATTAATTGGTAATCTCAGACCTCTTTTTGGTAAAAATGAGGAAATTCTGTTCCTACCACAAACTAAGGTGGTTTCATCTTTCAAGTCCTGCCCACTTGTGGAGATCTCAATACATGTCTATATGCAGATCCAGAAGGAAACCAGAAGATCTGAATATCCTAATGCGAAATCAAGAGGTGACAATTTTCAATCTTACAAACAAAGTAAGTCTTTCCTAGTTGTTAAAGCAGCCACCATGAATTACTGGCATTATCATGTATCCTCACAGAAGCAAATGTTTTAACAGTTTGGTTCTCTTTTACTTCTTTGTCAATGATATTAACTTTTAGTATTTCAGCAGTAATTTTAAGGGCTAAGAGACAAAACTGCTTTGATATATATGCAGAGTGTGGGCATGAAGTCTCCCACCCTCCCTGCTGCAACCAAATTCTTCCCTAATGCACTTTTCTCCAGCTAAGGAAATGATTCATGATCCTGAGCTATAAAGAGTGACCTTTGAGGGAGTATTCATTTTTAAAAGATAAATTAAGTGAAGAGTGTATGACCTTTTAAAACAGACTAGCGCAGTCTCTAAGGGTAGATTCAGCTAGCTAGGGAAATTACCAGGCAACAACTTTGCACTTTTTCCTTTCCAGTCAGAATATGAGCTAAAATGACATAAGGTAAGCTGTGGCCCAGAAGAATCTCAAACATGTCAGTCAAAGAAACTGGCATGAAAAACATTAGGCTGAATTTATAGATTCCAGATTTATTATTCAGATGATTTCTATACTTGGGGACATTTTTTTTCAAGGGGGGAAGTTTGGTTAACATACAGATGTAATAAATATTTATAACAGAAGTTATTCAAATATCTACCTATGTTTTTCATCAGTCTTTTTTTTTTTTTTT
>NW_012271420.1:0-3101 GCF_000151885.1 Dipodomys ordii
GCCCCACGACCGGACCCCCCCCCCAAAAAAAATAATTTAACATACCAAAAACAACATTCCATATCAATAAACATAGCTCTATTACAACATTTTAACTCCTTATATTATATATGGAAGTATAAACTTATTTACCCAACACTCTTATTAATGGGCACTCCATTAATTTTTCATTATTATTAAATCCCTTAATGAATATAATTTCATAACTGTTCATTTATGTCCAATTACTCCCTAAGGATGTAGCACAAATGGAACTGTCAGCTCAATGAACATACTGCCAAAGTACCATCCAGAAAGTTGGTAGCAATTTATTTTCCCACTAGGAGGATTATAATTAAAACTCTAAATCTGATCAAATAAAAAAATGTTTGGAGCCAGGTGCTGATGCCTGTAATCCTAGCTACTCAGGAGGCTAAGATATGAAGATCACGGTTCAAAGTCAGCCCGGGCAGGAAAGTCATGAAACTCTTATCTCCAAAAAACCACCAGAAAACTGAAAGTGGTGCTGTAGCTCAAGTGGTAGAGCACTAGCCTTGAGCTGAAGAGCTGAGGAACAGCGCTCAGGCCCAGACTTCAAGCCCCAAGACTGACAAAAAAAAAAAATTTTTTTTGGTCATTTGAGACACAAATGCTATTTAATGAAGTTATAGTTTTTCGCTAACTAGTAAAGCTGAACATTTTAAATATGGTAATTTGGTAAGTACACTCAATATTTGTGGGTGTTTTTGTTTCTTTTTGCAGTACTTGAGGCTTGGACTCAGGGCCTCTTACTTCCTACGGCAGTACTCTATCACTAGAGCCATGCCTCTAGCTCTTGTGTCTTTTGTTGTTGGTTATTTAGGAGATGGAATCTGGCAATCTTTTCTACCCAGGCTGGCCTGTTCACAATTCTCCAAATCTCAGCCTTCTGGGTAGCTAGGATTACATGTATGAGCCACTGGCAAATAGTTTATCTATGATTGATACCTATAAAAACAACTTTGGGCTAGAAGCTGGTGGCTTATGCCCATGATTCTTAGCGATTCACCAAGCTGGGATCTGAAGATTACAATTTGAAGCCAGTCCAGGTAGACACTTTCAAAGGACTCTCATCTCCAATAAACTAGCAAAAAGCCAGAACTGGAAGTGAAGTTCATATGGGAGAGCACCAACCTTCAGTGAAAGAGCCGAGCAAGTTTGTGAGAGCCTGATTTCAAGCCCCAGTATAGGCACACATATGTATATACATTTTGGGGACCAGCTAACCTGGAAGATCTTCATCTTTAAAATAAGTACTGCAATATAACAATAAGAGTTTTCTGGATGTGAACAGTTTGTTTCCCATAGTTTTTGTTAGAAACTTTTGAAAGACCCTTGCATATGATTAAAACAATTTAATATCCAAACATGATACCAGATACATACATACCATGCCACTTTCCCTTGAAGACTGTCCCAAATGATCCAGATCCAATTCTTTGTCCCACTGTAATCTGTCCATCAGGAATTTCCCAGTCATCACTTGAATCTCGTCTACCAAGTGTTTTCTTGATAAAACAAAATAAAAAAGGAAAACCTTATTTCACACTACATATATTAACGTATGCCTGACAGGAACGTAGGTAAGGAAGAAAATACAGACTCTTAAAAAAAAATACAACCCACAACGAAGGAACAATAGGTAAAAAGTATGACTCAAAATGTAATTTTTTTCCCCCTTCCTCACCCCCAGTTCTGGGATTTCTTAGACAAGTGCTCTACCACTTAAGCCACTTTCAGCTCTGGAAGTAATATTTTAAAAAATAGATACTGCTTGGTGCCAGGGGCTCACACCTGTAATCTTAACTACTCAGGGGGCTAATATTTAAAGATCATGGTTGGAAGCCAGTCCAAGTAGAGAAGTCTGTGAGACTCTTATCTTCAATTCACCAGCAAAAAGCCAGAAGTAGAAATGTGGCTCCAGTGGTAGAGCAGCAGCCTTAAGTAAAAAAGCCAAAGAGAATTCAAGTCCTCCCTGAAAAGTAACTAATTTTTTCAGCATATGCAAAAATGTGTATTGCTAACATCAATAAAACAATATAGCTTTCTATGATTTGGAAGACTATTAGGGGCAAGACAAGTATTACATATTTGTGATTCCCTTTAGCCAAATGCCTCAGAATTTAAGTTCAGAATTTTATTTTAAAGGAAAACATTATTACTTCTCTTCCAAAACCAACTTTTACAAAATTATGTTAAACATGTGAACAACAATCAGTGTAACGGAAAAGTGTTTCAAGCAAAAAACTATTAACTCTTAATTTGGTTATAGGAATTTTACATCATACACAAACATATCCAAAAGATATCAAATTTGTATATGAATTCTAGAAAGAAAAAACCATCACATATTCTTACCATTCGATTTCGGTCTTCTGAGGATGAAGATGACTTCCGCTCCCGCTGAGGTCCTGGAGATTTCTGTAAGGCTTTCACATTTGTCAGTGAGCCAGGTAATGAGGCAGGTGGGGTGGCAGACAAACCTGTGGTTGACCCTATTAGAGAAAGAGAAGCTGTATCCTTTAAGGAAAAACAAACATGCTCTCTTATCAGAAGACAGAGATTGGGGAGAAACCTAAACTTACTTTTAAAATATTGCACATGTTCAAACAATGACCTTACAGAAAGGATAGGCCCAAAAGCCTTATTTGTGATTCATAGTATAATTTTAGTTTTGTTAATGTCTTTAAGATAGCTAATGATATACTTTGCTTACTGGTTCAAGATTTACAAAAAACAATCTCTAAAATAAGATATAAATACTCAAACACTTCCAAAGTTCCTGTGTCTCTGATAAAAAAATTAAAAAACAAAACCAAAGTAAACACACACATACTAACAAACTGATTTTAAATGATCTCAACAGCTCATCAATATTTTAAAAAGTGGAAATATTTTCTAATAATAGCTTAAATGTTAAAAATATCTCTTTCATATTGGCCATTAAATTTAAATAGAATCCTGACTTATAAATGTGGGTCATGGGCTGGGAAGGTGGCTCAGTGGTAGAGCACTTGCCTTGCATGCTTGAGGCCCTGGGTTCGATTCCTCAGCACCACATAAGAAAAAAAAGCCGGAAGTGG
>NW_012271421.1:0-1104 GCF_000151885.1 Dipodomys ordii
AAAAAAAAAAAAAAAAGCCAATGAAGAACTTCCGGGAAGATGGCAGAGGAGAAGCTGGAGGCTAAACAAGCTCTTGCTTAGAAAGCAGTTTTAGTGTTCCAGTGAACAGTCCTAGGCCAGAGAATTTTACCAAGTGTGCCATGGCAGTACAGAGAATTTGGTCAGAGAGGGAAAATCCAGGCAAATAAACAGATCTGAGCACTTGCCGGCCGTGGCTGCAGCGGCAGCAGTGGTGGGGCGGCGACGGTGGCGGCGGCCGCCAGCCATAGCCACCATATCTACAACACAGAGAGTCCAGGACAAAGGCGCCACACACAGCAGGCAAGTGGATTCTACTCAACACCAGCAAGAACTGACAAGAGCAGACATCTTCATCCTGCAGATGGCAGAGAAAGAACATACAACCACCAAGACAAATCCAAGAAATATGATAGATCTATCCAACATTTGGAAGACACTATCAGAAGGGCTAATCTGAGGATAATGGGTGTAGAGGAGCACCTAGAGACAGAAGTTAATGGTCTGGGAAATTTGTTTAACAGGATCCTAGCAGAGAACTTCCCAAACAGGCAAAAAGATAGGCCTATTCAGATACAAAAAGCTTTTAGAACTCCAAATAGACCAGACCAGAACAGGACATCCCACCGTCACATTATAATCCCCACAGGATCAATTCAGACCAACGAAAAGATCCTTAAAGCTGTCAAGCAGAAAAGATCAGTCACCTATAAAGGGAAACCAATTAGAATCACCTCAGATTTCTCAGCTGAGACAATTAAAGCAAGAAGAGCCTGGAATGATGTATGCTATGCCCTAAAGACAAACAACTATCAACCAAGAATAGTGTACCCAGCTAAAGTGTCCTTCATAACCGAAGGTCATATAAAAACCTTCCATAGCAAAGAAAAATTGAAACGATATATCTCCACCAAACCAGCCCTACCAAAGATACTTAAAGATGTCCTACACATAGAAAACCAACAAGACCACAATAAAGGCCAAGAAACTGCACCCAAACTGAGAATCCAAGAACCATAGGAAGAACCCAGTTGCCGCAGCCCCCAAGAAGGTGGATAAAATGGCAGGAACTACCAAATACCTCTC
>NW_012271422.1:0-1774 GCF_000151885.1 Dipodomys ordii
AGAAAGAAAGAAAGAAAGAAAGGAAGGAAGGAAGGAAGAAAGAAAGAAAGATGGAAAGAAAGATGGAAAGGAAGGAAGGAAGGAAGGAAGGAAGGAAGGAAGGAAGAAGGAAGAAGGAGGAAGGAAGGAAGGAAGGAAGGAAGGAAGGAAGATGGGAAGGAAGGAAAAAGAAAGAATAAAATAAGGAAGAGTTAAGGGAGGGGAGGGAGGGAGGAGCAAAGATATTGATGAGGGGCTGGGAAGGTGGCTCAGTGGTAGAGTGCTTGCCTTGCATGCATGAGGCCCTGGGTTCGATTCCTCAGCTCCACATAAGCAGAAAAAGCCTGAAGTGGCACTGTGGCTCAAGTGGTAGAGCGCTAGCCTTGAACTGAAGAGCTGAGGGACAGCGCCCAGGCCCAGAGTTCAGGCCCCACGACCGGACCCCACCCCCCCAAAAAAAAGATATTGATAAGGCTGTCTCTGCCTGTGTAGAATTTCCATGTTTATGGGTTGTGCTCATCAGCATCTCTGGGGACATTCAAATAGCTCCTTACAGAAACCTCTAAAGAAGGAGATGCTGCTTTCTTCTCTGAGGAACACAACTGGTAAGCTCTTTGCCAGTGGCAATGCTAAGCAACTACTTTACCACTTCTTGAGATAAACAGATCTCATCTCAGCAGCAGTTATTTTTAACGCATAATCTTCTGGGAACAAAAGACTGCCTGTTAACTCTTAAAACTGTCAAGTTTTTCAGTGTATCATACTTTTTGAATGCCACTGATCATAATAATTGTTAATAGTCTTCACAATTGACCACATTTGGAAGTATCTTTGTTGTACTCAACATGTATGTGTGTTTATGTGTGTGTGTGTGTGTGTATGTGTGTGTGTGTGCTCATGTGCTAGCATGTGGGCATGCTCTTTCCCAGTCCTGGGAATTGAACTTGGGGCCTGAACTCTGCCCTTGACCTTTTTTTTTTGTCTAGGCTAGAACTCTACCATTTGAGCCACAGCTCCTCATCTGACTTTTTTGGTAGTTTAGTAGATAGAAGAATCTCATGGACTTTCCTGCCTGGGCTGGTTTAGAACTTCAGTCCTCAGATCTCAGCCTCCTGAGCAGCTGGGATTACAGGTGTGAGACACCAGTGCCCGCCTCTGTACTCAACACTTTTACCAACACAGTTTGATGCAAAATAAGAGACTACTGCTTCAAGATAGTCTAGTTTAGCTACATTGTCATTTACTTTTATTTGTTTTTACGCCCATCACAATCAGAAGTAATGGGAATATCTGCTCCAAGTTTAGATTCTGAAAATAAAGACTCTGGCTGCCATCTTGAATACTTGACTATGATCTCTTACTAATTTTAAGAAAAGCCAATTGCAGGTTGTAGGTTGATTCATGGGGAAATCCAAGTAGCAACTGAGGGAGACCAGTCAGCAACCAGTGAGAAATTGAGGTACTCATTCTAGCAATCCACAGTGCGCTGAGCCCTGCCTGTAATGGGCTTAGAAGGAGATTATCTTCTAGATAAAAACACTGCCCACTGATTCACTGAAATTTCTTGAGAAACCCTAAGCCAGAGACACCAACATTGTCTTTCTCATCAACAAAGATGAAAATAACAGCTCTTATCTTTGTTTTGTTTCCTTTTTGTTGTGAAATATTTACAGCACAGGAAGTTTCAGAAATAGTAAGATGGAAAGGCTTGGAAAAATTATATTAAGTGAAGTAAGCCAGGCCCAAAGAAACATAAGTCCCATGGTTTCCCTTATTTGCAATATCTAGTATATGT
>NW_012271423.1:0-1465 GCF_000151885.1 Dipodomys ordii
CAATAACAACAAAAAACACCTCAGAGTGCCTTCCTTAAAGCAATTTTACTTCCAAGAATTTACCTTATAGAAAAATTCCATCAAGCCAGGCACAGGTGGCTCATCCCTGTAATCCTAGCTACTCAGGAGATCTGAGGATTGAGGTTCAAAGCCAGCCTGGGCAGGAAAGTCCATGAAACTCTTATCTCCAAATAACAACCAGAAAACCACAAGTGGTGCTGTGATTCAAGTGGTAGAGTGCTCACCTTGAGGTGAAGAGCTAAGGGGCAGAGCACCCAGGGCCAGAGTTCAAGCCCCATGATGGATTAAAAAAAAATTCCATCAAGTATTAAGAAGTACATCTTTGTCTACAAGAATGTTAATTCTACAGTATCTTATAAAGGGAAACCTAAGTGCACAATAACATGGTTGAAAGTTAATACATATGGATGCATAGAATTAATGAGCAATGAAAAATTTAAGAGAACATCGAGCAAACTTAAGAGAACTGGAGCAATTGCCTGGATTTTTAACACTGCTGAACTACTGGGGGGAAAAAACAAACCCAAACCCCAAACCAAACCAAACCAAACCAACCAAACCCATCTACACTTTGAGAGAGCTAACTTTGCTAAGCCTTAATTTACCCAGTAAAGCAACTTTTTTCCCTTGAGTTTGAACTCAAGGCCTTGTACTTGCTAGGCAGGTACTGTACCAATCAAGCACTTTTTTGCTTCAGTTATTTTTTGGATAGGGTCAAGAGTTTTTGTCTGAGGTCAGCCTTGGAGCATGATTCAATCTAAGACCTTCTACATAGATAACAGGTCTGTGCCACCCTATCTAATGTTTTGTTGAAATGGGGGTCTTGGGAACTTGTTGCCTAGGTTGGCCTTGAACCACAAACAATCCTCTGTATCTCTCTCTTGTTTCTGAGTAGCTGGTATTACAGGGCTCAGTCACATCAGGGTACATTTTTTTTTCCTTTTTGGTGGCACTGGGGATTGAATTTAGAGCCTCATACCTACCAAGTAAGTGCTCTCTACTTGAGCTATAACTTCAACCCCCTTTTTGCACTAGTTATTTTTGAAGTAGAGTGTTGCTTTATTCCCGGACAGGTCTGGGCAGGCCTGGGCTTCAATCCTCTTAGTTATGATTCTCTTGTCACTAGAGATTACAGGCTGACGGGTCCACAATACTAAGCCCAGCCATTGTACTTCCCTTTGTAGCTGGGATAACAGACACAAGCTATCTTACCCAGCCATTAGTTGAGATGGAATCTTGTAAACTTCTCTTTGATTGGGCTGGCCTGAAAGCCTGATCCCCCATATCTCTGACTCCCACATAGCTAGGATTACAGAGTTTAAGATTGCCTAGTAGATTTTTTTTCCTTTGATTTAAATATATCTATCTTATAGAACTTTTGAAAGTAAAGGAAAAATGAGTTTAAACACCATATAGCATTTAACATATAATAAACACTTCAGTA
>NW_012271424.1:0-3528 GCF_000151885.1 Dipodomys ordii
CCCCCCCCCTAAAAAAAAGAAAAAGAAAAAAGGACACTGTGGTTAGACACAGCATATGTGCTGGTCCTGCAGCATCACCGTGGCTCTGTGTAGGTGAGCCTGGTCATCAACGCCCTCCGGGCCTCCAAGAGGCGATGTCCTTGTGGGGTATTTTGGGGCCTTGCATCTCTCCTTGTCCTGCTAGCCACAACTTGGCCATTTCCATAGCCTTTCTAACAATCATTGATGTCATTTCTTGGCAGTTTCCATTTCTGTTCTAATTATAGAACAGTTTCCATAACATTGACCTACTAAGCAAGAAGGCACTGTGCACCATCCAAGGGCACCGCCCCGGCCCACGGGCTGCCCAGCAGCTCTGCTGTGCACACCCGCCCCTCGCAGGCTCCCCAGCAGGGAGTGGGGCTGCGGGCCGTGCTGACAGGGAGGAGCGCCTTGCTCCTGCTGTGGAAGCGGTGCGGCGGCTCTGCGGGAGCTGGGCTGTTAAATCAGCTACAGACTCCGGTCTCTGCCACTGAGGCGTGGGAGATTTTCACCAGAGGATGAGACATTGCAGACTTAAATCCACATATCCTTCACAGAGTCTCCCGTGGTCCTCTCGCAGACTCTGAGGCCCCACAGTGGCCTGTGCTCAGGCCTGAGTGCTCTGTGCCGGCCTCCGGCCTCGCGTGGGACACCGGCTCCTCGCCTGGGATGTGCTCCCCACTGTCAGTTTTCTCCAGCACGTGCAGTGATTTAAGTAAATTCAAACTGAACATGCAAACCTCTTTTCTTCTTTCTGCTGGCAACTAATTCTATATATCTATAAATATAGATTTATAGATAGATATTTGAAGGGATTCTAGAATTTTGCTTAAAGCAGTATTTTAAAATAATTTTAGCTGAAATATTATTTTAAAAATCAAATCCTCTACTGTTCTAATAACTACATAGCAGCCTTCATTGGTGTGGGAATTCCTTACGTTTACTAGAAATATGCACAACTAAATTAGATATTTGATTCTATTTTCTGCTTAGGACAAAAGAACTTAAAACTTGCTTTCTTCTTCAGTGACAGAAAATCTGGTTCTCTTGCACTAATATGTGAACTTATGGACATGAATATTTATGAGCTAATTCGAGGTATGTAGACTATTTTGAAAGTTAATCTGAGGGTCTTTTCTGTAGTTCACATATGCTTTGTAGTTCTTCAGGTCACTGGCCACTGCACCATGGTGCTTTGTGAGTTACCAAGCGTATAGTGCAGGACCGTGTGCCACAGGAAGGCATTTTCCTGGCCCCTCACCTACTGAGAACACAGTTATAAACAGAAGGGAAACCCCAGGGAATAAAGGCCACTGGAGGCTGACACCCCCCCCCCAGCCTTCCTCAAGCAGGACCCTGCTGTACACATGTGCTGTCCCACTCTGAGGTCTGTCTGCTTCTTTCTTTGCTTTGTTCTGTCCTGTGCTCAAAACAAGGCAAATACAACATTGAGAAGCTGGGTGACATAATTATGTCTCAGGCCTGTAATCCTAGACACTCAGAAAGAGTACTGAGATCTGAGGATCATGGTTTGAAGCCAACCCTGGCCGGAATGTCTGTGATACTCTTACCTCCAATTAACCACCAAAAAGGTGAATCTGGAGCTGGGGCTCAAGTGAAAGAGTGCTGGCCTTGAACAAAAAAAAGCTCAGGGACATCCCTCATGCCCTGAGTTCAGTCCCCAAGACTAGCATCCAAACCCCCCCCCCCGAAATAAACAGAATTTCTCTGTGACCCAGCCATACCACTTTTAGGCATCTACCAGTCAGGATACGGTAAAGATACTTGCACATCCAGGTTTATTGCTGCACTATTTACAATAGCCAAGTTATGGAAACAGCCCAGCTGCCTTAAAATAGATGAATGTATTAAGAAAATATGGTACCTGTACACATGGAATCTTACTCATCCATTAGAAACAGTAAGATTAGCCAAGTGCTGGTGGCTCACACCTATAATCCTAGCTACTCAAGAGGCTGAAATCTGAGACTCACAGTTCAAAGCCAGCCCGGGCAAGAAAGTCCATGAGATTCTGATCTCCAATAAAACCACCAGAAAATCAGAAGTGGCACTGTGGCTCAAATGGTAGAGCGCTAGCCTTGAGCTGAAGAGCTGAGGGACAGCGCCCAGGCCCAGAGTTCAAACCCCAGGACCCACCAAAAAAAAAAAAAGCAGTAAGATTATGTCACTTGCAGACAGATGAATGGATCATGCTAAGTGAAGTAAGCCAGCCTCAGAGAGGCAAATGGCTCATGTTGTCTCTCACATGTAGACGCTAGATCTAAAATACAAATATGTGTGCTAACACATACAGGCACTATGCATATACGCACAAACAAGATGACTAAAGGAGGCTCTGCATAGGTCAGGGATCCTAAGGTAGAACTCCTCTGAACAGCAAATACACTGTTTATCAAAATGAATATCAGGATGTGGAAACATGTTTTGGGAGGTGGGCAGGGGGAGGGGGCACAGGAATGGAGGGAGAAAGGGTGACTAAATGTAGTCCTTATATTCAATATGCATTATGTAAAAAATGAGCTATAACCTTGAGGGGAGGGAAAGGTGTAGGTGGGATGGTGAACATGTGGGAAAACAAAGGAAGGGGTGACATTGACCAAGAAGCACTGTTCTCATAGCCTGACTTATGGAATTGTGACCACTTTGTACAAGTGTGTGTGTATGTATGTGTGTGTGTGTGTGTGTGTACCAATCCTGAAGCTTGAACCCAGCATTTGGTTTCTCTCTCTTTTTTTGGGGGGAGGGGTCTGGTTATGGGGCCTGAACTCTGGGCCTGGGCGCTGTCCCTCAGCTCTTTTGCTCAAGGCTAGCGCTCTACCACTTGAGCCACAGTACCACTTCCAGCTTTTTTCTTTTTGTTTATGTGGTACTGAGGCAAGTGCTCTACCACTGAGCCACCTTCCCAGCCCTCTTTTTTGTTTTGTTTTGGTCGGTCATGGGGCTTGAACTCTGGGCTTGGGAGGTGTCCCTGCCCTCTTCAACTCAAGGCGAGCGCTCTGCCACTTGAGCCACAGCGCCACTTCTGGTTTTCTAGTGGTTTATTGGAGATGAGTCTCACGGACTTTCCTGCCTGGGCTGGCTGTGAACTGCAATCCTCAGATCTCAGCCTCCTGAGTAGCTAGGATTACAGGCGTGAGCCACCAGCTTTGAACCCAGCATTTGGGTGCTATCCCTGAGCATCTTTGTTCAAGGCTAGCACTCTATCACTTGAGCCACAGCTCCATTTCTGGCTTTTTGGTAGTTAATTGGAGATAATAATTTCATGGGCAGCCGCCGGTGGCTCACACCTGTGATCCTAGCTACTCAGGAGACTGAGATCTGAGGATCACGGTTCAAAGCCAGCCCAGACAAGAAAACCCATGAAAGCCGGGCGCTGGTGGCTCACGCCTGTAATCCTAGCTACTCAGGAGACTGAGATCTGAGGATCACGGTTCAAAGCCAGCCCGGGCAGGAAAGTCCATGAGACTCTTATCTCCAATAAACCAC
>NW_012271425.1:0-1956 GCF_000151885.1 Dipodomys ordii
TCTCATGGATTTTCCTGCCCAGGTTGACTTTGAACTGTGATCCTCAAATGTCAGCCTCCTAAGTAGCTAAGATTACAGTCCTTTTTTGGTCGGTCGTGGGACTTGAACTCTGGGCCTAGGTGCTCTACCGCTTGAGCCACAGCGCCACTTCCGGGTTTTCTAGTGGTTTATTGGAGATTAGAGTCTCACAGACTTTCCTGCCCCTGCTGGCTTTGAACTATGATCCTCAGATCTCAGCCTCCTAAGTAGCTAGGGTGACAGGCGGAAGCCTCTGGAGCTTGTCAATCTCTCCATTATTCTGAACTCAATTCCCCACTCATGACAAAATGCTTCCAGGCAGGTCACTGGGCACTTGTTTTAGAAGAATACAGAAAAGACTACCCTCACCAGCGGGGCTACAAGCAAAGGAGAGCAGGCTCCCTTCAGGAAGATTCATGGGCACAAGCCAGGCCGGCAGCCTCCAAAAAATGTCTCCATTGCCTGAGGCCAGGTCAGCCAGGAAGCCTGGAGCCTGAGGCTTGTGAAGTCTCCACTGTCCAGGGCCTGTGGGCTGCCCCACCAACTGACTGCTGAGTGCCACACAGCCCTCTCACCTCCACCCAAACTACCTGACTCAGCCCACCCACAATCCTCTTGGCTCAGGTGATGTGACTGTCTCCTGGCCCAGAATTCCACACTTGAGCTCTATAAACCTTTCAACACAACCAAAACAAAAGGATGCTGATGTACACAACTGTAATCCCTGCAACTTGGGAGACACCTGGCGCACAAGGGATCCAGGCCAGCACTGGTGCAAAGTTAAGCAGGAATCCATCCCAGCCAACAATAATTAGATTAAGACCCAAGAATCAGCCAGGAGTCAGTGACTAATGCCTGCAAACCTTTTCAGGAGACTGAGATCTGAGAATCAAGGTTCCAGACCTGCCCAGGCAAGAAAGTCATGAGACTCTTATCTCTAATGAGCCAGCAAAAAGCCTCAAGCAGAGCTGTGGCTCAAGTGGTAGAGCACTCGCCTCGAGGGATAAAAACTAAGAGACAATGCCCCAGGCCTCCTGTTCACACCCCAGTTACCAGCAGCTTCAACAAGTGACAGCCAAAAGAATTATGCTGAGTTCTGCTTCTCAGACCGGCCTTTTTCCCCCGAAATGATCATATCTGGACTACAATACAGCCCTTGCTATTTTCCCTCTCTCTACAAGTAGAACTTCTTTGTTGCTGTTGTTGGTGGTGGTGGTTGTGGGGCTTGAACTCTGGGCCTGGGAACTGTCCCTGAGCTCTTCAGCTCAAGGTAGGCACTCTACCATTTGAGCCACAGCACCACTTCTGGTTTTCTGGTGGTTCATTGGAGATCAGAGTCCCCAGACTTTCCTGCCCAGGCTGGCTTTGAACCATGATCCTCAGATCTCAACCTCCTGAGTAGCTAGGATTAGAGGCATGAGCCACCAGTGTTTGCTACTACCTACATTCTTACCTGTCACTAGATTAACAGAACACCATGGTGTGGGGGTGTGGGGCCAGTATTAGGGCTTGAACTCAGGGCCTGGGTGCTGTCCCTAGGTTTTTTGGTTCAAGATTAGCGCTCTGCCACTTGAGCCACAGCTGTGTTTCCTAAAGATGTTGTTTTAACGTACAGATGTTTTAAAGTGGACTTATTTCCAGACTTAACAAAACTGAGCCAAGGGAAAAATTTAAATTTACTGGACGTTGGTGGCTCCTACCTATTATCCTAGTTACTCAGGAAGTTGAGATCTGAGGCTCATGGTTCAAAGTGGTAGAGCCCTAGCTTTGAGCAGAAAGAGTTCAGGGACAGTGCCCATCCCCAGAGTTCAAGCTCTAGAACTGGCAAAAATTAAAATTTAAAAAAAATTAGACTAGGGGCTGGGAAGGTGGCTCAGTGGTAGAGCGCTTGCCTTGCATGCCTGAGGCCCTGGGTTCGATTCCTCAGCACCACATAAA
>NW_012271426.1:0-1336 GCF_000151885.1 Dipodomys ordii
TGCTGGGGAAGATCGGCACTCTGGGTAAGATCGGCACTGCTGGGGAAGATCGGCACTCGCTGGGGAAGATCGGCACTGCTGGGTAAGATCGGCACAGCTGGGGAAGATCGGCACTCGCTGGGTAAGATCGGCACAGCTGGGTAAGATCGGCACTGCTGGGGAAGATCGGCACTGCTGGGGAAGCACTTTTCTTCCACCTGCCTCACATCATGCCTTCACAATAAGCAGACCCAGAAACATGAGATGCCAGCCTTGGGCCTGAGCCTTTTGCTACAAGCTCATTCCCAAAGCTGAGCCCAGATCGCAAGGGCTGGAGAAATCACCCCAATTTAAGGCCAACCAGGTTAGCCAACTCTGAACACAAAGGAGCAACCTGTCATTTAGGGGAGGACACTGGGAACTGAACCCACGGCCTTGTGCATGCTAGGTTAATGCTCTGGCCCTGGAGCTACACACGCAGCCCTTTTGCTGTTTTGCTTTTGAAAGCAGGTACTGTTAACTTTGCCATACTGACCTTGAACTGACGGTCGCTCTGTCTCCACCTCCTGAGAAGCTGGGATTATAGACATGTGTCACCATGCTTGGCTCTCACATTAAGAACAAAGTCAAGGAAAGACTGCCCTGGACAACCTAAAGCACGGGCCAGCACCTGTGCAGGCAGAGGGCAGTGAGGCCGGCCTAGCCAGGTGTGGGCGGGGGAGGGGTGGGAGCCGGGTGGGAGGGGCCTTGGAGACCAGGTGCAGAGCCAGGCTTCCCCAGTACATCTGGGGAAGAGAGGGCCGTGGCATCTCCTCCCCTCTTCTAGCTGGCCTCATGGCTGGGAGGTGGAAATGGCGTTGCCAGAGTTTATCAGATACAAGCATGCGTTGCTGGACCCCAGGTCAGACTCTGGGGCGCACAGCGTTGTGGACACCGGGTCAGATTCTCTGGGGGGCACAGCGTTGCCGGACACCGGGTCAGATTCTCTGGGGCACCTAGTGTTTTGGACACCGGGTCAGACTCTCTGGGGCGCACAGCATTGCTGGACACCGAGTCAGACTCTCTGGGGTGCACAGCGTTGTGGACACCGCGTCAGACTCTCTGGGGTACACAGCGTTGTGGACACCGCGTCAGACTCTCTGGGGTACACAGCATTGTGGACACTGAGTCAGACTCTCTGGGGTACACAGCATTGCTGGACACTGAGTCAGGCTCTCTGGGGTACACAGCGTTGTAGACACTGAGTCAGACTCTCTGGGGCGCACAGCATTGTGGACACTGAGTCAGGCTCTCTGGGGTACACAGCGTTGTAGACACTGAGTCAGACTCTCTGGGGCGCACAGCGTTGTGGACACCG
>NW_012271427.1:0-1613 GCF_000151885.1 Dipodomys ordii
AAAAAAAAAAAAAGATAATCTTAGCTGATGAGCAGAATAGACTCAATAGCTATGTGTATATGACCATACAAGCTGATGCTAAGTGAAATGAACTCCAAGAGATGGATACAAGAGGTTTTGCTTTGTTGTTGTTGTTCTCAATGTGCTACATGATTTCTTTTTCTTTTGTGTTTTCTCCCTAAGGTTTATCCCCTAGTGTCACTGCATTCGATTTTGGTACCCTGGGTATTGTATATATGTTTATGTGAACTAGAGAAGGGGAGGGGAACAACAAATGGTGAGACAAAGGACAAAGGGGAAACCTAAGACAGTATGTTGAAAATAATCTGTAAAACTTGAGGGGGGAAGGATTGATGGGGAGGGAACGAGGGGAAAATGAGGGAGGGGGTAACAAGTTAGACAAGAAATGTAATCACTAACTTACTTATGTAACTGTAACCCCTCTGTACATCACCTTGACAATAAAAGTTTTGAAAAGAATAAAGATTAACAATGAAAAAAATCATATGCAAATTTTGATTTTCTTTCTGAGGCATCTCTTTCAACATACTAAAACTTTTTCATAGTTCACCAAGGAATCCTTTATAAAACTGTGGCAAAATTCACCTGAATAAAGAGCAAATGAGGAAGATAATGATTTAATTTATAGTTCTGACTGATTTGGTTCACTTTGTAATGTGTTGTCAAAGAATAAAGAAAATTTCAAAATGCAATCACACTGTGAACAATTTTCTGTTTTGTAAGTATTGAAAAGCATTCCTGAAAAAAAATCAACACAAAATACATTCATTCTTAAGCCTTATTCAAGTTCCAATAGTTACATTCTCTTTTTTTCAAATATAAAATAGTAAGTAATAATGAGACAAAGAAGAAAATATTATGACTAAGTGTCTATAATTTGACGACACAATCTTAGATCAAGGACTAGTTTATATAAATCATTTGAGGAATATTTAAAAAAATCAGAGCAAAAGAGACAAGAGAATTCTCACTGGTCATTTTCCTTCTTTAAGAGAGGCTTTATGAAATGGTGTGGATATAAAAGAAACCAACAAAAGAAAAATAACAACAAAACAATAGATTCAACCAAAAAGCCACAAGTTTTGAATAGGTTAAGTTGATATACTTCATAACAAAACATACATGTAGATATTTCTTGTGATCATAGAAAACACATAATGACTTTAGTAGAGGCAGATTTACAGTGCATTTCCTCAGGCTTAGCATGAAGAGAAAGGAACTTGAGCATTTTAGAGAGTGTGAAAAACTAATTTCCAGTATGCCTTACTATACATTTCCTTTTTACATGATTCATTGTACAAAGAAACTCATTAATTTAAAAATATTATCAAAAATTAATTGTAGGAAGGGGATCCATTGTGATATGTACAACATGAATTTGTATTGATATTTTATGCTTCAGTACATAATTTGGGGATCACATAATTTAGGCTGGGTTTGGCTGGAGCAATTCTATGCCATGAGTCTTCATTTCTTTGCTTAATTTACAAAGCAGCGCCGGGCGCTGGTGGCTCACGCCTGTAATCCTAGCTACTCAGGAGGCTGAGATCTGAGGATCGCGGTTCAAAGCCAGCCCGGGCAGGAGAGACCGT
>NW_012271428.1:0-1266 GCF_000151885.1 Dipodomys ordii
GGTTGTGGGGCTTGAACTCTGGGCCTGGGGCTATCCCTTAGCTCTAAAGCTCAAGATGAGTGCTCCAGGGCTGGGAAGGTGGCTCAGTGGTAGAGTGCTTGCCTTGCATGCATGAGGCCCTGGGTTCGATTCCTCAGCACCACATAAGCAGGGAAAAAAAGCTGGAAGTGACGCTGTGGCTCAAGTGATAGAGCGCTAGCCTTGAGCTGAAGAGCTGAGGGACAGTGCTCAGGCCCAGAGTTCAGGCCCCACGACCGGACCAAAAAAAAAACAGTCTCACGGACTTTCCTGCCTGGGCTGGCATTGAACCGTGATCCTCAGATCTCAGCCTCCTGAGTAGCTAGGATTACAGGCGTGAGGCACCAGCGCTCAGCTTGCGGGTGTTTTTTTTTTTGAGTATGTTTTCAGATGTCAGATTTTTTTCTCTCAATGCTAGTATTCTGACACTTGAGCCATACCCCATTTTTGCTTTTTTTTTCTTTCCTGGTTAATTGGAAGCAGGTTCTTTCAAATTTGTATGCAGTGGCTGCCTTGAAACTAGATTCCTCATATCTCAGCCTCCTGAGTAGCTAGGATTACAGGCATAAAGCAGCAGCCCTGAAAGAGTGTATAGTCTTACTAGAACTATATACTCTTACAGACTTGGTCTCTTTATAGGCCAAGTCTTTTCTCAGTGCATTAGGAAATTAAAATTTGCAGGTTTGAGACTTACATGGTCCATGTGTAAATAGTAAAACTTCCCTTTCATATTTCTGAATTACCTAACCATTTAAAAAAGTCCAAAATCCATGTTGTTTACTATTACCCAGCTTAGCTGGGGAGGGTAAAAGTGGCAGAATTCTTTTTGTAATTAGATTTTGTGTTTTGTGGTACTGGGGCTTATTTTTAGAGTAATTTAGTCAGTAATAATTATGTTGCCTTGGGGTTTGAACTCAACGCCTGAGTACTGCCTGTCCCTCAGGTTTTGTGCTCAGATACAGGCAAGTGCTCAAAGTTAGCATTCTTCCACTTGAGCCCCAGTTCAACTTGCAGCTTTTTGATGGTTAATTGGGGAAAAAAAGTCATGGATTTCTGACAGGGCTTGCTTTGAACTGTGATCTTTATATCTCAGCTTCCTGAGTAACTAGAATTACACGCATGAGCCAGCCACATGTGTCTGGCGGTATTATTATTTTTTTGGGGGGGGGGTCTGGTCGTGGGGCCTGAACTCTGGGCCTGGGTGCTGTCCCTCAGCTCTTCAGCTCAAGGCTAGCGCTCTACCACTTG
>NW_012271429.1:0-2894 GCF_000151885.1 Dipodomys ordii
GGAAGGGCGCGGGGCCAGGCTTTAATTTTGCTTTTTCTTCCTGTCTTTTAGGGCCGACTTCTGCTCCTTTCTCGGCCTCTTTGTCTGTCTTTACTTAGTGCGGTTACCGAGGCCTGACCCCCGGGCCTGGTTTTGTTCCAGCCTGGCACTCTACCGTGCCCCAGTCCTGGCTTTGTGGTGGCTAAAGGCACATGAAAGCCTACAGGACTTTCATACCCAGGCTGGCCTTGAACCTCCGTCCTCTGATCTTGGCCTTCCTGAGTAGCTAGGATGACAGGCGTGAGCCACTGGTGGTGGCCAGACTTAGCTAGCTCCCTTTGGCTGCCCTGGTTCCAAGTTCTCTGCATGTGACCCAGCCTCTCACCTGGTTATGAGGGTCGTGGGCAGGGGTGGGCAGGGGTGGACAGGGGCAGGTGGCAGTGCCCACAGGGGACCGGATGTCTTCAGAGCACCCACACGTCCTCCCTCCCTGCCAGAGCCCACAAGCGGTTTTGTGAGCTGCTCCCCAGGGAGCATGTGAGCGTGGAGGAGTCCCTGCAGGCCCGGGTGTCCCTGGAGCAGATCCTCAGTCTTCCAGAACTCAAGGTACCAAGCCACGCCCACCCCTGCTGCTGGGGCCCGGACATCCGGCCCTGGAGTTGACATCACTGGTCCCCCATTCTGGTCTTTTTACCCGCTGGGCCCTGATTTCCTGGCATCAACTTATCAAAGTACCCTGCAGGATTATCTAGAATGGTGCTTTTCAGAAAAGTGTTGTCCTTTTGAGGAACTGAGTGACTCATGAGGGTCTGGGAGACCTGCCGCCCAGGCGGCGAAGTTCCCCCTCAGAGCCCTGGCCCAGTGCCTGTTACAGGTGTCAAGTGTGTTTTAAAACAGCCAGCCGGTCTTGTTGCCTTTGCATAGGTGCCTTCCTCTCCCCACTCTGACCCACCTAGGTTGAATATTTCTTTTCTGGGGGTGGTCATGGGGTTTGAACTCAGGGCCAAGCATGCTGCCACTGAGCCACATCTCCAAGCCACAGCTTTGGTGATTGAACTGGAAGCCCCACGTCATTTGCTAGGCCAGCAGCCGCACCAAGTGAGCCATACCTTAGTCCTCTTTACTTTTAGAGTCTCACACTTTTGCCCTCAGCTACCTTTGGACCTCTGCCCTCCCATAGCTGGGACCACAGGCATGCGCTACCACACCTAGGTTGTATATGCTTTTGACTTATATGCCCAGGAAGCCGTTCCTGCCCATTCGCCAGCGGACTGGGCTGGCCCTCAAGTGCCCCCTGACTTCCATCCTGGCCTAAAGGCCTCATCCCTCTGAGCCTGAGCTCTCTCGAGTTGCCAGTGGGGTTTGCTGAGCCTCTGACCAGGCTGTATGCGGTGACCTTCCCTGTGACCGTCACCAAGTTCTCTCACCTAGGCCAATCCCTTCAAGGAGAGAATCTGCAAGGTCTTCTCCACCTCCCCCACCAGAGACAGCCTCAGCTTCGAGGACTTCCTGGACCTCCTGAGCGTGTTCAGTGACACAGCGACGCCAGACATCAAGTCCCACTACGCCTTCCGCATCTTCGGTGAGTGCCGGGCCTCCCCACGGCTTCGAGACCGCCATGCGTGGACACCGGGCACTCCTGACTTCTCTCTGGCCGCCTGTGCCCTCTCTGCAGACTTCGATGATGACGGGACCCTGGACCGGGAAGACCTGAGCCGGCTTGTGAACTGCCTCACCGGGGAGGGGGAGGACACGCGGCTCAGCGCAGTGGAGATGAAGCAGCTCATCGACAACGTGAGTGGTGGCATGGGGGGGCTCACTGGCCCGGGGGGTGAGCGGGGTCACCGGGGCTCTGGTTACAACTTCCCCTCTCCCAGATCCTGGAAGAGTCAGACATCGATCGGGATGGGACCATCAATCTCTCCGAGTTCCAGCACGTTATCTCCCGTTCTCCGGACTTTGCCAGGTGGGCATTCTGGGTGCTCAGGGGTCTTCGCCCACCATAGAAGATGGTACCGGGGCGACAGTCCCTGCTTGTGTCCCAGGGCGAAGGGGACACAGCCCGTACCAGAAGGGAGAGGGCGTAGTCCCTACCATCCGCAAACTCAACGTGGGCTGCAGCTGCGGGGGCTGGGGGCTGGTGCCCACGGCCTGACCCACACTCCTCTCTTGCAGCTCCTTTAAAATTGTCCTGTGACACCGCGGTCCCTGCCCCGTCCAGGACCGCGCCTGCTGCCCTGCCGGTACGCCTGTGAGGTGCAGGCTACCCTGGCCGGCCCTGCCCGGAGCTGCCACAGCGGTTAGCCCCTGACAGGTGGAGACCCCCCCCGTCCCCCCCCAGCCATCGGTGTGCTTCTGCTATGAATAATAAAGCATGAGGAGTGTGACGCACTGTGGAGAGGGCTGGACTTTGATCACGTCGAGGGAGAAAGTCACAATCAAGAGGGACCAGCAGGACACCAAACCATCCCCGCCTCCCCCAAATACTAAAGTGGAATGGGGCTGGCGGACGGGGGAGCGGCGCCGGCACGTGCGCGGCGCCCGGGTCCCGGAAGCCCTCCCCGGGAGGACGGGTGGGGAGCTTCCCCGGACAGCGGGCCGCGGGAACCGGGCAGGTGCCCCTCAGCGGACCCCGCTCGGGACTGCGACCGCCCCTCACTGCAGGCCGGGCCGGACTCACCGCCGGACACGTCCCGCAGCCGCTCTTCCGAACGTCCCGAGGTCGCGGCGCCCTTGGCGCAGGCGTAGTCGGTACCACGCACGCGGCGCACGCGCCACGCCCAAGGGAGGCGTGGCCAGATCCATAGGCTCCGCCCGGGAGCGTTTGGCCCCGCCCCCAGCGTGCATGGGCGGGGCTTGGCGCCTAGGCTCCGCCCCGGCGCCTCCGGCCCCGCCTCCAGCGGGCTGGGACTGCG
>NW_012271430.1:0-1806 GCF_000151885.1 Dipodomys ordii
AACCCAGGGCCTCATGCATGCAAGGCAGGCACTCTACCAGTGAGCCATCTTCCCAGCCCTTAATTTACATTTAAAAACTACATGTGATTAATGCCTATAAGACTTGAAAATACCATCTATCAAAACTGTTAGATTTTATACCAATTTAATCAATCAATACAGGATAGGCAGGGATTCAATACAAATGGTATTGAGTAGATCTGATTCTCTTCCAACTCTATTAGCGGGATGACATTAGGCTACACATTTAAGCTCACATAACTTCTACAAAAAGGGACAACACTATTTTCATGAGATTGTTTTAAAAATTAGCACCGTTCAGGATACACAAGCACTGTTAAATAAGTTTTAGCTATTATTATTATTATATTATTTTATTTGCCAGTCCTGGGGCTTGAAGTCTTGGCCTGGGTGCTGTTCCTGAGTTCCTTTTGCTCTACCACTTGAGCCACACTACCACTTCGGCATTTTCTGTGATTAATTGGAGATAAGAGTCTCAAGGACTTTCCAGTCTGAGCTAGCTTTGATCCTCAGATCTCAGCCTCCTGCACCACCAGTGTGAGCCACCAGCACCTTGCTAGAAGGAAAAATCAACCAATGTCCCTGATGTAATTTCTTCAAATCTTTTACATGTGATGAAAAAATGAAATCAGTTAAATGAAAATATTACTACTATTATAAATATTAAAACTAGCAAAGAGTAATGCTGAATTTAAGTTGGGAAATAAGATAAATTATTAAATTAAAAAATATGACTAAGAAATAACTAACTTAGCTCACCTTGCTTTCCCGAGAGGCAGGCAGTCGCAGCAATGAGTCAGTACCTACATCTCCCATAAGGAAGCTTGTAAGTCTATCCAGGGGAGAAATGGATATCAAAAGGTTAAGTGGCTACATTTTTTGTCATTACATTTCATATATCATCTAGAAGAAGTTACTTAATAAGAACCTGACAAAAACCTAGGAATCCATTCCCATAAACCACAACAGTCGTTTGTAAATAGATACTGCTTCTAAACAGCTATAATGAGATTTTATAGTAATAAAGCAACATAGAATGTAGCTTTTCCCAAGTTGTGATAATGCCACGTTACTAAGTAAGACTTTGCTTTCTGTGTATATCATTGGTTTATGCAATCTACTCATTAAGATGCTTAAGACAAGTTACTTGAAGTTGACAATCCTCTACTTACATATTCCCAAAGGTGAAAGCCAAAGTTTCAATGGAAGTAAACACTTCTCGGAACAGATCGTTCTTGTTTTCTTCATTAACATCTGTAAAGTTCACAGCTATAAGGAAAGGTTGGTTATAGTAAGTGAGGAAGAAAATATCTGAAACTATATGCAAAATCATTGAAGCCTTTAATTATTCACCATTACTAACAAGCATTAAAAGATCCAGAAACTACAGTATCTAATACACAAAATGGATAGGATGTCAAAGTTCTTCATTGATGAAATCATTCTAAAGAATCACTTGGCATAAAAGTTGCTGGCATTCCAAACTGACTGTTCTCAGCATTACATATCTGACATATCTAAAAAGTGACTCAGTGTGAAATCAGTCTTGGAGTCAGAGTCCACGTTACATCAGATCACTTTATTAACAGTGTTCTGAGCTTTTATTTTATTTTTTATTTTTGGGTCCAGTCGTGGGGCCCGAACTCTGGGCCTGGGCGCTGTCCCTCAGCTCTTCAGCTCAAGGCTAGTGCTCTACCAGTTGAGCCACAGCGCCACTTCCGGCTTTTTTCTTTTTGCTTATGTGTTGCTGAGGAACAGAACCCAGGGCCTCATGCATGCAAGGCA
>NW_012271431.1:0-1068 GCF_000151885.1 Dipodomys ordii
GCGCGCGCGCGCGTGCACACACACACACATGCATTCATGCACCGGTACTGGGACTTGAATTCAGTGCCTCATGCTCTCGCTTGGTTTTTGATTCAAAGCTGGCAGAGTGCCAGTTGAGCCCCACCTTCACTTCTGCCTTTTTGCTCATTAATTAGAGTTGCATGAACTTTTATCTTCTCTGGCTGGCATTGAACCTTGATTCTCAGATCTCAACTTCCTCTGTAGCTAGAATTACAGGTGTGGTCCACCAATGCCTGGCTCAGATCACTCTGTGTGTGTGTGTGGTATGTGTGTGTGGTGTGTGTGTGTGTGTGTGCGTGTGCGTGCACGCGCGCGTTCATGCCAGTTCTGGATCTTAAATTCAGGGCCTAGT
Source organism: Dipodomys ordii (assembly GCF_000151885.1). Taxonomy (NCBI): domain Eukaryota; kingdom Metazoa; phylum Chordata; class Mammalia; order Rodentia; family Heteromyidae; genus Dipodomys; species Dipodomys ordii. Next base: position 374 of record NW_012271431.1, read on the forward strand.
TGCTGTTTCCTGAGCTTTTTTATTCAAGGCTACTGCTCTTCCACTTTGAACCCACACCACTTCCAGTTTTCTGGTAGTTAATTGGAAATAAGAGTTTCATGGACTTTGTGCATGGACTGGTTTTGAACCAAGATCCTCAGATCTCAACCTCGTGAGTCACTAGGATTACAAGCATGAGCCACTAGTGCCTGGTTCAGATCATATTATTTTTAATATATTATCACTCGAGGCACATTCAGATTCTGAGAAAACTTCATATACAAAAACAATAAAAGGGGCTGGGAAGGTGGCTCAGTGGTAGAGTACTTGCCTTGCATGCATGAGGCCCTGGGTTCAATTCCTCAGCACCACATAAGCGAAAAAGCTGGAAGTGATGCTGTGGCTCAAGTGGTAGAGCGCTAGCCTTGAGCTGAAGAGCTGAGGGACAGTGCCCAGGCCCAGAGTTCAGGCCCCATGACCAGACCAAAAAATAAATAAATAAATAAGAATATACAACTTACTATTTTTTCTGAGTTTATTGGGGGGGGTACAGCTCAGTGATTGGTAAATGAGTGCCAATGAATCTCTGTTATTATTTATGTCACATGTGTCCTTGTGTATATATGATGGAAGTGTAAAAGTCTTAAAAACTTAATTTTTTTTTGGTGGGGGGTCCAGTCATGGAGCCTGAACTCTGGGCCTGGGCACTGTCCCTC
>NW_012271432.1:0-1105 GCF_000151885.1 Dipodomys ordii
CCACGCCGGCCGCGCTTGCACCCGAGGGTCTCCACTAAGCCCCGCCCCCATAGTCTAGCTCCGCCCCCTCCAGCGTGGGCGGGAAGGCGCGCACTGGGGTCTCTGGTGTCTGCTAGGCTGCCCGTGGTTGACAGCCTCGGGCGCGAGCGAGGCTGGTGAGCCTTCCCAGCGGTGGTGCGGGCACGCGCTTCCCCGAGGGCCCGGGCGGGGTCAGGGCCGAGGTGGGGCCGGGGCTGGGGGCTGTGGAGCGGTGCAGGAGGAGGTGTGAGCGGAGGGGCCGAGGCTGAGGGAGCGGGTGACGGGCGCGGGGCGGGCGCTCGAGACTCGGCGCAGGGACCCCTTGGTCTCCGGCTGCTGAGATGCGGTGTCCAGGCCGGCGAGGCTCCCCGCCGGTCCCGGGCTGCGGCCGGGCTCCCGCCGGCCTTCACCTCCCAGGGCTCCGTGGAACCGAGGCCCACCCGGGGCTCCTGCAAGTGAGCCGAGGCGAACGTGGCGTGTCCGTGTGCGGCGGTGTCCCGCGTGTGACCGGCCCCCGTGCTCTGGTCACCTCGGCCGTGAGACCCCCCCCCCCCCCCCCCCCCCAGTTTGTTTTGAACTTAAATCATTATTTCCAACGCTTTTACCTGGGGATTTTTTTTTTCCTCTCGGGGTCATCCTGTAGGAACTCCTCTCCATGCAGCAACCCCTAACTGGAAACATCTGTTCCCTTCCCCACCACTTTACACACCAATTCCACCAGATTTTGTTGTTGTTGTTATTTAGGTTTGTTTGGGGGGGGGTGTTTTTTTCTTCTTCTTTTGTAAGGTAAGCACGGCCCTCCAGGCTCAACTTCCCAGGGCTGGGATTACAGGTGAGAACCACCAGGCCAGGCCCACACTGATTAATTTTATTTGTGTTAGTACACTGGGGTCTGGACAGAGGCCTCGTGTTTGCCTGGCTAGCGCTCGGGCACATAGCCACACCTCCAGTTCTGCTTTTTGTTGGTTATTTTGGAGGTGAAATAACTGGGTAACTAGGGATGCCCTGGTCTCCAGGCAGGGAAGTGGGCATGCGTATCCTGTGCGCCTGCGCATAACTTTCCAGTCTCCCCCCCCCCCCCCCCCCC
>NW_012271433.1:0-1172 GCF_000151885.1 Dipodomys ordii
TATTGGCCATCCTTCTTTCCTCTTCAGAGAAGTTTCTCTTTAAGTCTTTAGCCTACTTATTTATTGGGCAGTTGTTTCTTTGAGGATTTGTTGTTGAGAGATTTAATTTTTTGAGTTCCAGGTATATTTTAGATATGAGACCCTTGTTCATTGTGTGGCTAGTGAAGATCTTCTCCAAATTCATGGGCTTTCTATAGATCTTGCTAGCTTTGTCCTTTGCCATGGAGAAGCTCTGCAGGTTCATGCAATCCCACTTGTCAAACCTTTCTTTGATTTTTTTTTTTATGTTTCTGCGTCTTTATTAAGAAAATTTTTTCCTGTGCCAAGGAGTGCTAGATTTTCTCCTATTCCTTCTTGTAATGTTTTCAGGACAAACATTTGGAGTTAATTTTTGTGCAAGGTGATATATAATGTTGTAATTTTAGTTTTCTACAGGTGTTTAACCAATTTTGCCAATTCCATTTGCTAAAGAGGCTGTCTTTCTTCCATTCTAACTTTTTGGCACCCTTATCGTTAATTAGGTGGCTATGGATGTGTGGGTTCATTTCTGGGTCTTCAGTTTTGTTCATTTCTGGGTCCTCAGGTCTGTTCTTGTGCCAGTACTATGGCTTTGTAGTAGAGTTTGAAGTCTGGCATTGATATCTCTCCAGCACTGCTCGTTCTGCTAAGGATTGTTTTTGCTATTTGGGGTCTTTTATTGTTCAATGTGAATTTTTGGATTGCTTCTATTTCATTGAAGAATGAGGTTGGGATATTGAGGGGTATTGCATTGAATTTGTAGGTCTTTTTTGATAGTATTGTCATTTTCACGATGTTAATCCTCCCAGGAGCCTGGGAGGTTTGTTCATTTCCTTAATTCTACTTTACTTTCCTTCTTCAGGTTTTTAAAGTTTTTTGTCATAGAGGTCCTTCACTCTTTTAGTTAAGTGAATTACTATGTATTTTTTGGGGGAGGAGGGGAAGAGGGCTATACAGAAGGACTTGCGTTCCTGATTTCAACTCCGCTCTTCTCATTATTGGCATACAGGAATTCCTTGATTTTTTTTTTTTTTTTGTCAGTCATGGGGCTTTAACTCTGGGCTTGGGTGCTGTGTCTGTGCTCTTCAGCTCAAGGCGAGTGCTCTACCACTTGAGCCATAGTGTCACTTCCTGTTTTCTAGTGGTTTATTGGA
>NW_012271434.1:0-1119 GCF_000151885.1 Dipodomys ordii
TGCCTTGCATGCCTGAGGCTCTGGGTTCGATTCCTCAGCACCACATAAGCAAAAAGAAAAAAGCCAGAAGTGGTGCTGTGGCTCAAGTGGTAGAGAGCTAGCCTTGAGCTGAAGAACTGAGGGACAGCAGCCAGGCCCAGAGTTCAGGCCCCACGACTGGACGCCCCCCCCTAAAAAACAAAAGATAGTCACATATACAGAGACTGGATTATATTATTGAACAACCAGTTTATCATCAAAGAAATAAAGGGAAAAATTAAATAATTCTTAGAATCTAATGAAAATGAACTTAACAAAACATCTGGAATATAGTAAAGGCAGTGCTGGAAAAATAAAAAATCTAAAAAAGCTTATAGCTAGAAGTAGGTACATAAAAAAGAGAGATCCCAAATAAATAACCTAATGATGCAACTCAAGCTCTCAAGATACCCTAATAGCCAGAAGAATTCTAAATAAGAGCAATGCTAGAGGTATCACAATACCTGGCTTCAAACTATACTACAGAGCTGTAGTAACAAAACTGTATGGCACTGGTACAAAAATAGACATGTACAACAATGGAAGAAAATAGACGACCCAGAAATAATCCCACATAGCTACAGCCATCTGATTTTTGACAAAGGAGAAAAAAACATACATTGTACCCTGGAATCAGTGGCTCATGTCTACAATTCTCACTCCTCAGGAGGCTGAAATCTAAGGATTGCAGTTTGAAGCCAGACCAAGGACAAATCTGAGAGATTCTTATATCCAGTTAACTTGCAAAAAAAGCCAGAAGTGAAGGTTTGGTTCAAGTGGTAGAACACCATCCTTGATAGAAAGAGCTAAGCAAGAGCTTAACTTGAGGCCTTGAGTTCAAGCCAGAATATCAGCACACACCAAAAAAGTTTGGGGGAAAGAAAAAGACAGGGCCGGGGAAATGACATTTCTACAAGGAAATATAAGAAAAATGGGCTGGGAAGGTGGCTCAGTAGTAGAGGCTTGCCTTGAATGCATGGGTTCAATAAGCAGAAAAAGCCAGAAGTGGTGCTGTGGCTCAAATGGTAGGGTGCTAGCCTTGAGCTGAAGAGCTGAGGGACAGCATCCAGGCCCAGAGTTCAGGCCACATGACCACCAGCA
>NW_012271435.1:0-2022 GCF_000151885.1 Dipodomys ordii
AAAAAAAAACTCCTTGCCACAGCAGTTCCTCACATCTTGTAGGGTTTGTAAAGAAGGAAGGCAGGAAGATGCCAAATGAGTACTGTCTCATACCCACAAGGAGCAGATTGTTGGGTGTAATCCACCAGACCTCTTCCACACTGGTGTTGGATGGTGGGACACTGTTCTCTTCCAGAACCATGGTCCTGCACCAGACTACAACACTTTGCTTGGAGGTGGTTCTGTTGCTATCCTTATAGACTTCTGTTATAACCAGAAGACTTGAGAAAGAACCACATCCCAAAGAGAAGACACAGACCTTCTGTACATTGGGCTGTGGGAACTTCCTAAGTAGAAAATATGCAAAGGATATGAGTGATGATAATTAAAAATCACACGAATTCCAGCATCGCATTGAGAATATTCCAGACAGAAGTTAAAGCTCAAAAAATATCCTACAACACTGTTATATTTATTGACAGGGACAAATGTTGCCAAGTGTTCCTAATTTTACCCATGATTGATCACTGACCGCAAAAGAGAAATCGCCTCATATAACTGATATAAAACTTGCTCTTTCCAATAAATATAATTTCAAGAAGTAAAACCTACCCAATGCTAACCAAGCAAGAATTATTGTGATAATGTATACCAATGTCCTAAATATTGGTTTTTATCAATAGACACCCAATTTCACGTTCAGAAAATAAATTAAAAAAAAAGAAAACAAGAAATAAAAGTACAATCTTATTTGAATGACAGTAAAACATATATTGACCTAATACTTAGTGTATGAAAGGGACACTGTTAAGCAATGAGTAAGCCAAATTTCCAAAGACAAAGAAATAAGAGAGGTACCTATCCATCAGCCAGCAAGCAATTAATACTTCAGGGGGCCTTAAACACTCACATCCAAACTATATGTATGAACCAAGATGAGAGACTAAAATGGAGGAAGGAGGATTTGGATGGTAAAAGAGGGTTTACAGGGGCTGGGAAGGTGGCTCAGTGGTAAAGCGCTTGCCTTGCATGCATGAGGCCCTGGGTTTGATTCCTCAGTACCACATAAGCAGAAAAAGCCAGAAGTGGCACTTTGGCTCAAGTGGTAGAGCACTAGCCTTGAGCTGAAGAGCTGAGGGACAGGGCCCAGGCCCAGAGTTCAGGCCCCATGACTGACAAAATAAAAGGATTTACATAAAAATTTAGATAAATTTGTATTAAATTTATAGATCCAGTCAAAATAAACAAACAGGCTGGTTCATATCTACAATTCTATCTCCTCAGGAGGCTGAGATCTAAGAAGTGAGGCTCAAAGCCATCCCAAGCAAACACACTCTGGAAATGCTGATCTCCTAATAACCAACAAAAATCCAGAAGTGGAGGTGTTGCTCAAGTGGTAGTGGACGTTGAGTGAAAAAAGCCATGTGACAGCACAAGGAAACCAAGCCCCAGCATCAGCATAATGTAGATGAAGAAAGAAGGAAGGAAGGAGGGAGGGAGGGAGGGAGGGAGGGAGGGAAGGAGGAAAGGAAGAAAGAAAGAAAGAAAGAAAGAGAGAAAGAAAGAAAGAAAGAAAGAAAGAAAGAAAGAAAGAAAGAAAGAAAGAAAGAAAGAAAGAAAGGAAGGAAGAAAGAAAGAAAGAAAGAAAGAAAGAAAGAAAGGAAGGAAGGAAGGAAGGAAGGAAGAAAGGAAAGAGGAAAGGATAGAATGAATGACATTTGAAGACAAGAAGTTTCCAGACCCTGTAGTCCTCCCTTGTTAAAGTGATGTACAGAACTCCAACTTACAAACAGGCTTCTGAGCATATCCATACTCTCATTTGAAACTCAACACTAACTTTTCCCACAAAAATATCTATTATGTGTGGTTGGGTAGGTTCACAGAACAGCACACTAAAACACAGACTCACAAATAAATGCATACCAAGACATATCAAAACCAACAATACGGGCTGGGAAGGTGGCTCAGTGGTAGAGCACTTGCCTTGCATGCCTGAGACCCTGGGTTCGATTCCTCAGCACCACATAAGCAAAAAGAAAAAAG
>NW_012271436.1:0-1269 GCF_000151885.1 Dipodomys ordii
TGAAGAGCTGAGGGACAGTGCCCAGGCCCAGAGTTCAGGCCCCACGACCGGACCCCCCCCCAAAAAAAAAGACTTATTTAAGATCAGATAATGCTATCTAGATTAACATCTGGATTTCTTGTTCTTAGAATATCTCTCCTATAGGCTCATATATTATAATTGATTTTACATTTATGACTTAGTATGTCCCCAGGCTGTTTATAATTCAGGGTGACTGTTTTCAGAAAACATGGAATAATTAAGAAAAGGAAGAAACACTTCTAGACAGATCATAGTAAAAACATCAGACATGAATAGCAAGAAACTGATTTTAAATGCCACAAAATTAAAGAAGGAGCTATATTCAATGGAAAGAAAATCAGAATCACTGCAGACCTCTCCACATAAACTCTCAATGCAAAGAGAGCCTGTACTGTATAATCTAAGCACTGAAGATCAACAACTATCAACCCAAACTGATCTACCCATCATTCGTATTAGATGGTGAAACCAAAACCTTCTATGACAAACAATCATTAAAGGAATTCATGAGCACTAAGCCAACACTACAAAGAATCTAAAGAGAGGAATAAAATCTGAAGAAAATAAAAGTCAAAGAAACACATCAGTCAAAAATCACTAGAAGATCAATTTAGTAAACACAGAAAGAAGAAAAAATATATAGGAAATCAAGAAAATGACAGGAAGCATGATACATCTCTCTATAATAACCCTAATTTTTTTTGTCAGTTGGGGGGCCTGAACTCTGCCTGGCACTGTCCCTCAGCTCTTCAGCTCAAGGCTAGCACTCTACCACTTGAGCCACAGCGCCACTTCCAGGTTTTTCTGCTTATGTGGTGCTGAGGAATCGAACCCAGGACCTCATGCATGCAAGGCAAGCACTCTATCACTGAGACACCTTCCCAGCCCAATAACCCTAAATATTAATGGAGTCAATTCTCCAATCGAAAGAAGAGTGGCAGATTGGATCAAAAATAATATCCATCCATTGTTTACATTCTGTTTGGGTTATTTTGAATTGATTAAGGCTTACACTAATTATATGTTTTTTAATATGTATGTCACATTTATTGAATATCTATGATCTCTGATCATAGATAAAATAACATACCTTTAAGTATAAAGAACTGTTGAGACCATCATAAAGGCCATCAAGCTAACTTACAATAGAAAATAGCCCTATTGCAAAAAAAAAAGGGGGTTACAATTACATGGCCAAGATAATGAGTACATTTCTTATCAAGCATTGTAGCCTCCTCCTTTGTTTCC
>NW_012271437.1:0-1402 GCF_000151885.1 Dipodomys ordii
CGGTCTTTCCTGCCCGGGCTGGCTTTGAACTGCGATCCTCAGATCTCAGCCTCCTGATTAGCTAGGATTACAGGCGTGAGCCACCGGCACCCAGCTAACATTGCCCCTTTTTGACTTGTCCTCTCTTCCTCTCTTTGTCTCCACTATTCCTTTACATGTGGAGGCATGGTTGCGGTCTAAGGAAAACCTGCCCTGTTCCTGCTGATCTGGGCTAGATTTCACAGTCCCTTTACCAGTAGCCCCCAGTCAGCAAGCAGCTCTGTTACATAAGGAACCTAGTTTCCACTGACTGCTGCCATGCCAGAGTGAGGACGACAAGGAACTCCCCTAAATTTAGCATCTAACAGGCAGCCATCAGAAGTGAGGCCTTGAAGGAAACCCTTGGATGTCTGGGTTCTGCTTCCTGGGAAATACCTATCCTTCCTTTTCAGAAAATTGTGTTTCAGCTGAGCCTGGGCTTGATAAATCTCTCCTTTCTATTTGCAGATCAGCTGGTCGTGTTCAACCTTAATACCCTCAACAGCTCTATTAGGATATAGGGAGACTGGCCAGTCTGAGCTTCATGCAATTCTGGGTTCATAGTAAATATACTTTTTTTTTTTTTTTGGCCTAAGACCAGGTCTCAAACTTGATATCTGATGCTTTTGCTCACTGGCTAGTGCTCTATCAACTGAGCCACGTCTCCAACCCCAGTAAATACGTTCATAATTACTAGCATCATTCCGTGTGCCAGGCACTATGCTTAGAGAAATTACATAATTAGTTGTGTTTACTTAAGTACTAGATAGTTACACTGAGACTTTTGAACATGGGTCTTTCAGACTTCTGTGCTTACCTTTTTTCACTGTGCCACACTGCCCTTAGATTGGAGGGGACAGTTACTTGTGTGCCCTTCCTTTATATTGTCCTGGTGAGGGAGTTGCATCATTCTGATCTGGTATGTTTGACACATGAGCCTGGTTTCTCTGATGCAGTTTTGATACATATGCCTATGTGTCCTTTTGTTACTGATTTAATTAGATAGGTGTGTAGGTGATAAAGAATTTTCCTGTCTATGCCTCATGGTTGTACATCTGCCCTGCTTATAAGTTCTGGGTCCAACACCGGGTGCTTATCTTCTTGCTCAAACAGGTAACCACGCTATTCTGCCTTAGCACTGCACTCAGAATAAAGCATGCTGCTGCTTTACGTAATGGAGTCACCTGGGGTGCGGACTGTTTTAATCAGCACCCGTGGTATCATGCATGGTAAACATGTGCTATGCACTAAGCCACATTCCCAGCCCCAGGAAGAGGTATCTGGTAATCAAATACTAGTGATTTTGATTTAACAAGTATGTTGTAAGTCCTACTAATACTTACTTAAAAACAATAGCCCCTTTGATTTGCCAGCAGATTGCTTT
>NW_012271438.1:0-1071 GCF_000151885.1 Dipodomys ordii
AAAAAAAAGAAACAAAATTACTAGATGTGGCAAAGGACAATACACTGAAGACTTTTTTGAAAAGGTACAGAGAGAAAAATAAAAATAGACAAATGGAATTACATAAAACAAGGAAGCTGCTAGGTGCTGGTGGCTCACGCCTGTCATCCTAGCTACTCAAGAGGCTGAGATCTGAGGATCACTGAAGCCAGCCCTGGCAGGAAAGTCCATGAGACTTTTATCTCCAATAAAATACTCACAAAAAGAGAAGTGGTGCTGGGTTCAAGTGGTAGACCACTAGCCTTGAGAGACAGAAACTCAAGAACAGTGCTCAGACTGAGTCTAAGCCCCAGGACTGGCAAAACAAAAACAAAAAACACTCCAAAACAAAAAAAAATACTAGAAAGCTTTTCTGCAGTGAAGGAAACAATATAGTATTGAGATAGCCTAAAGAATCAGAAAAACTATTTATGATCTCCCAGACAATGGGTTGATAATTAGAACATATTAAGGACTCCAAGAATAATGGAAGATGCATTACATTCATAAACTGATTTGTTAGATGGTAATTTTTTGGAACAACACTGTAATTTAAAAAAAAAAAACTCCAAAAACTTACCAGATACTGGCGGCTCACACCTGTAATCCTAGCTACTAAGAAGGTTGAGATTTTAGGATTATGGTTTGAAGTTAGCCCAAGTACAAAATTCTATGAGAGCCAGGTGCTGGTGGCTCACACCTGAATCCTAGCTACTCAGGAGGCTGAGATCTGAGGATTGCATTCAAAGCCAGCCCAGGCAGGAAAATCCATGAATCTCTTTATCTCCAATAAAACCACCAGAAAACCAGAAGTGGTGCTGTGGCTCAAGTGGTACAGCGCTCACCTTGAGCTGAAAAGCTGAAAGACAGTGCCCAGGCCCAGAGTTCAAGCCCCATGACCGGCCAAAAGAAAAAAAAAAGGTCAATGATACGCTTTTTTTTTTTTTTTTGTGCTGGTAGCTTTTTTTTTTAATTTAATTTTATTTTATTTGTGAACATACTGTACAGAGGGGTTACAATTGCATGGGCAGGATAATGCGTACATTTCTTACC
>NW_012271439.1:0-2022 GCF_000151885.1 Dipodomys ordii
ACAATGGAATTCTATGCCTCCATCAGAAAGAATGACATTGCCCCATTTGTTAGGAAATGGAAAAACTTGGAAAAAATTATATTAAGTGATGCCACATTTTCTTGATCCATTCATCTACTGAGGGTAATCTGGGTTGGTAAAGTTGTCTAGATCATTTCTCTGTGTCTCAATTATTTTCTAAATAACAATGTTCTAGAAATGGACAGCCTCAGTTTCTCTCTTTTTAGTTGTCATACATAATGCTCTTCCCATCTGTAGCCTTTGCTTGCATTCCAGCAAAATATAATCAAGACTTTGAGCTTCAGTTTCTCAGCCCATAAGAAGTAAGATTTTTTTCCATCATAGACATTCCTAGTTAGAGACCTTCCTATTTTTTTCTCATTTAAGAAAGGGATGAGGAAGCTGATCCACCTCAGATCCATACTAAGCCCCAAATGAGCTCTGCGCACTTCCTGAAGAGAGCTCCTACGCTCCTCTGTCTGTCATGTCACCCACTGAACCACTGTTGTCCATCTCTTCACAAGACTGTAGGAGTGGGAGATTTCCAGTCTTAAAGCACTGAGATGAAGGTAATAGAAAAAGAAAGCTTTTTTTAGTTGTTTTTCCACTTGGTAAGACTTCTCTTGGGAAAAGGCAGACCTTTATCTCTGTCAAAGAGAGTAAGAGTGCTGGCCAGGACAAATTAAGGCTTGAGGGGATAATTGAAGTTAAAAAAGTGCAAGCATTTGGTGGATTATCCCCAAATCCGAGATCAGTAAAGGAAATAAGCCATCAGCAGCATAGACTGAATGAAGACACTCACTCTTAGGTCCAGGGGAGCACTGAGAAGAGAACAAAAAGAAATGAAAGGAACTGTCTTCATTTATTATGATAGTGGCATATAAATGAGCAAGAAAAAGTCATGTTTTCTATTTCTTGTATTTCCTTTGCCTGCACAATGACTCAGTGCTTACTTGAGCTGTTTGAATGAATGTTCTCTATATGCAACAGCAGCAGCAACAACAACAACAACAAACTAATTTTTTTTGGGGGGTGGGTTGGTCATGGACCTCGAACTCTGGGCCTGGGCGCTGTCCCTGAGCTCTCAGTTCAAGGCAAGCACTCTACCTCTTGACCCACAGTGCCACTTCCAGTTTTCTGGGAGTTTATTGGAGATAAGTGTCTCATAGACTTTCCTGCCTGGACTGGCTTTGAACCATAATCCTCAGATCTCAGCCTCCTGAGTAGCTAGGATTACAGGCGTGAGCCACCAGTGCCCAGCCAAACCAATATTTTTTTTTAAAAATGAACCCTTCCATGTATGATTAAACCTTTGTTCTTATGACTCTAATATTAATTAGACTGAAGGTTTAGTGAGTAATAGTAATTAGCATTCAATGAGTACTTACTCAGTCCTAGATATTATGCTGATTCAAAATCTTATTTTATAGTCTCATCAACCTCATGATGGTGATGTTATGATTGTCCCTAAACAGCCAATTAGAACCTATGTCTGTTTGTCTGTCTGTGTCTCTCTCTGTCTAGATCAAGCCAGCAAATGCTATTTTCATAGCTGATTCCAGTCCAGGTTTCTGAATGTACCATTCTCTCTGTGTGAAATATCCCAGTGCTTTGTATGCCTGTGGAAATCAAAACTCACATGGAGATATAATCACATCTTCTGCTGTGCTGTAACTATACCTGAACAAACGTAATTGTCTCACAGATGCTGCCATATACAATTATTTGCTTATGTTGGTCCTTCTTATTGTTAGCATATTGAGCCATGATGGCTTCCTTAGGAGACCTAGAAGTTAGAGTGTAGCAACTGGTTGGCTGCAAGTAACTTAATAAGTGACTTAATATATGAGCATACCTATAAACCAGGGGATTTTTTTTATTTTTTATTATTTTTTTAATTTAATTTAATTTTTTGTGAACATACTGTACAGAGGGGTTACAATTACATGGGCAGGATAATGCATACATTTCTTATCAAGCATTGCAGCCTCTTCCTTTGTTTACCCTTCACATCCCTTCCCA
>NW_012271440.1:0-2194 GCF_000151885.1 Dipodomys ordii
AAGTTCAATGATCTCTTTACCTCAGTTTCTTTCATTCTTTCTTTCTTTCCTCTCTCTCTCTCTCTCTCTCTCTCTCTCTCTCTCTCTCTCTCTCTGTCTTCCTTTTTCTTTCTTTTTTGCTGATCTTGGGGCCTGAACTCTGGGCCTGGGCGCTGTCCCTCAGCTCTTCTGTTCAAGGCTAGTGTTTTTCCATTTGAGCCACAGTGCCACTTCTGGCTTTTTCTGCTTATGTGATGCTGAGGAATCAAACCCAGGACTTCATGCATGCAAGGCAAGCACTCTTCCCCTGAGCCACCTTCCCAGCCCAACCTCAGTTTCTTAATTTATAAATAAAATGTTTTCTGAGGGATTGATGATGATTAAGTTAATGCTTTGTACAAAGTAAGCAATATTTTTATGGAGTTGTTTTTAGAGGAATATTTATATTTGATTAAGATAATTTTGTTTAGAGAAATCTTATGGCTATAATATTACTCATGTATATAATTATGTCTATATTCAGTGGTATACCAGAAAAAAGAAATGTATATTAGCAAAACACGTGCTATATAGCTCAATTTTTTTGAGTTCCTACTTTCTATGTTGCAAAATCATTGAATGACTTTAGATGTTTTATTTAGGTAAGTGGCATTTTAAAATTACCTGGTTGTTCTTATTTATGTTTTGTAATTGGCAATCCAGTTATTGTTGGGAAAAATAATTCCTTTTTGGAATCAATTTTATTAGAAAATTTATTTTTAGTTTACATATATTTTAAGAAGAGAAACAACTGGGAGTGTCATATGAGCAAGTCTAAACCCAGGTTGGTAAGATACCATCAATAACTTATAAGTTTACTATTTATTATTTAAAAAGCAGAAACTGTTGATCTATTGTCTTAGTCTATGTCTAAGTTTCAATGTATTATAAAGGCAAAAATAAATTAGTTGAGAATGAGAACTGTGCTGCCAGACTTAAAGAAATCTGTTTTTTGTTTATTAAAGAGCAACAAATTTTGTTAATTAAAGATCAACAGAAAAGGTAAATGTCCTACACAAAAGAAGACAAAAGTAGGCATGAATGGTTCATAATTGTAATCCTAGCCACGGAGGAGGCTGAGATCTGAGGATCATTGCTTAAAGTGAAACTGGAAAGAAAAATCTGACAGACTCTTCTCTCCAATTAATCACCAAAAAGTGGTAAGTAGACATGCAGCTCATGTGGTAAAGCATAGGTCTTGGAGGAAAAAGCCCAGGCTCAAAGTCAAGTACAGGACATGCATGCATGCACACTCACATTCACACATACACAGGCACACACACACACATACATACATACAAAAATAAAGAGTTAAATTAAAAATCATGAAAGTGGAAGGTAAGAGGAAGAGAAACAATGATTTATAAGAGTATAGTTCTTGTGTAGATATACATTTGTAATCTGAAACAAAAGAAGTGTTAACATGCTTAACTGTTTAGGGAAAATAAAAGACTCAGAGATGAAGTATGTTGTTAAGAATCTAAATTGGAATAAATGTAATTTTCTACATATTTTTGTGTTTATCATTCCTTAAAATAGATTGTATCCACAATTTAATGCTTCCTTCCCATAAAAATGCTTATTATTACAGGCAGATGACAGTGTGAAATGAAGGAAGCATATACCGTTTGATAATTTACAATGAACATGGACTTGTTTCTTGGAAATGGAAAAATGATTGCCAACTTTTTATTGGAGATATGCGCATCAGAGTCCTTGCTGCTATGGTTTGGATATGGTTTAGGTTTGGATGTTGTTTACATTGAATTGTTGTGGCCCTTTTAAAAGGTGACAAGTAGTGGAGGTGGTCAGCAATGGGGTGTGGCAAAGGACTGACTAGTTCTTAAGGATCCTGGTTAGTTCTTTGTGTGTGTGTGTGTGTGTGTTTTATTGTGAAAATACTGTACAGAGGGGTTACAATTACATGGGCAAGAAAATGAGTACACTTCTTATCAAGCATTGTAGCCTCCTCCTTTGTTTCCCCTTCCCATCCCTTCCCATCTCCCCCCTGCCCCCCCAATCCTCCCCGGGCCCCCCACCAAAGTTGTAATGTCCGTTTTCCACATAACGACTTATACATCTCATTGTTGCAATGGGTCCACCTGTGTCCCTATTTAAATGATTTGTTTTTCCCCTTCCCCTCCACAAATTATACCGACATCAAATACAGTGAAAG
>NW_012271441.1:0-2204 GCF_000151885.1 Dipodomys ordii
GCTGGCTTTGAACCGCGATCCTCAGATCTCAGCCTCCTGAGTAGCTAGGATTACAGGCGTGAGCCACCAGCGCCCGGCACACCTCTCTATTTTTTAAACAGAATAGAATATTTTAAGTAAATCCAAGACATGTATCATTGGTCAGTGACTTAGGGATGCCCTTGTCATTTAATGCTAACTAATGTTCATTACCATTAGGAGCTGTCAGCTCAAAGTACCAAGTAACATCACCACCATAGAGAAATAATGAGCTAGAGCATGGGAAGAAACATCCCTGAAACTTCGCAATTGTAGCATTACTAAATACAGCACTGAAGTACTATTCTGCTAATTCCCTAGGAGATCTTATACCCTAAAATAAGACCTGATTAAAATCACATAATAGTATCAATTATTTCAATGACTGAAATTCAAATTCAAAGATTAGGTCTTCTTCTTAGGCTTAGTTTTATTTCCAAACTCCTCAAACCTCCTTCCCTATTGAGTTTTGACATCCTTCAACTTGTAGTGAGTGGACAGCCACTATCACTTCCATTGTCTACTATAATTATACTAGGACAGAAGGACTTAGAAGTCCTGAGAAATTCAAGGAGTTTCTATGAATTGCAATGTATAAACCTGGACTATGTTAAGTATTAGCTCTTTATTACCTTAGTTATTGTACCTTTATTAGTTCTGAACTGTAGAGGTTGGAAATAACTTTAAAGTGTCATAGCTATTTTTAATGTTATATGACATCTTCAGAATTATTTTGCTGGGAAAAAACTGCCATTATTAAGTTGTAGGTCACCATCTATCTGACTGATTTATTAAAATTATACTTACCAGAGTAGAAAAAGCTAAATGTAAAGCCCAAAGTGCAAGCCCTGATACCAGCACAAAAACAAAAAGTAAAACAAAAGAGCAGGTAACTTGATGGAATGAAAAGGTTAAGAGAGATGAGAGCGAATGACAGAATGATGGAAGAGCTGACACTTACCAAGATGCATAATTATACTCATAAACTAGCATGTTAAAATTGAAATTCCTTTGCACAATTACTTAAGATATTTACATCTATGAATATACATAGATATACACTGTCTTCATAGATATAAATATCTATGATATCATAGATATAAATATCTAAATAGATATAGAAGATTTTCCCTCAAATGCCCCTCACACTACAAATCTTAAAATTATAGTTATAAACCAGGGCTGGAGTTTCACTATTCAAGGATTAGTGCAATTACATCAGTAATTATACAAAACTGACTTTTATGAGTTGGAAAGTCATTGATTCTACCTTCAACTTATCTAGAGATTCTAGAGTGCCCTAAATATTTTTAATCCAACATAGTCTAAACACAGTCTTCTTTAACAAAAAATGGCCCCCATCTCATCATGAAACCAACTTCTTTACAGATAAAAAAGGAACACCTTCCAAAGAAAGCAAATGTAATCTGTACACCTTTCATGCTATGAACTCTTCATGTGTGATACATACCATTTAAGGATTCATCTGGAAGAATTCTGATTTGCCATTTAGAAGTATCATATGCCACACGCATACTAGCCACCTATACTAATGTGAGCACCTGGGAGGACTAAGCAAGATCACAAGCCTGGGCTATACTGTGAAGCAATACCAAACTCCAAAAACATTATAACTATGTAAGTTACCTGACAAAGTAAGTGAAATAATTTTATCCATAAAAAAATGTCATCAAGCCAGAGCCAGTTGCTTATCATGCATATAATCCTAGCTATCTGAGAGACTAAGATCAGAAGGATCATAGCTCAGGGCCAGCCAAAGCAAAAAAGTTTGTATGACTCCTTGCTTTGTAGCTGGATGTAATAACATCCACCTGTTGAGATCAAGCTACTTAGGAAGCTAAGATTGGGAGGAAAGCAGTTCCAGGCCAGCCAGCATAGGAAAGTCTGGGAGATTCCACTTCAATGGAAGAAAGATGGGTAGGTAGGGTGGAACAACCCAGCTATGGAGGAAAGCTCAAAATAGGTAGATCATATATTAGGCACATATGGGGCAGGGAAATAAGACCCTATCTCAAAAATAATCCGTGCAAAAAAAAAAGGGCTAAAGACATGCCTCATCATGGGCTGGCAAGGTGGCTCAGTGGTAGAGCACTTGCCTTGCATGCATGAGGCCCTGGGTTCAATTCCTCAGCACCACATAAGCAAAAAGAAAAAAGCCGGAAGTG
>NW_012271442.1:0-1495 GCF_000151885.1 Dipodomys ordii
CAAGGCTAGTGCTCTACCACTTGAGCCACAGCGCCACTTCCAGCTTTTTTCTTTTTGCTTATGTGGTGCTGAGGAATCGAACCCAGGGCCTTATGCATGCAAGGCAAGCACTCTACCACTGAGCCACCTTCCCAGCCCCTCAAGTTTGTTAAGCCAATACTGAATCTGATAATAGCCCTATGTTGGTCAATTGATAATTTTAACTCATGTGCCTCTTACTCTCAGCTCTGACATTTAGAAATTCTACCCCTTGCCCACCCCCACCCCACCATCATTCACCTTCAACTTCATCTTCACCTTCACATTCACACACACATACTTTTATTTTTCTAGTACTGGGGATTGAATCCAGGACGCTTACATACAAGGCAAGTGATCTGTCACTTGAGTCAATAGTCCTTATCCTTTTGTTTGTATACTGTTTTTGAGATAGGAACTCACTAATTCAGCTTAGACTAGTCCTGAACTTGTGAATTCTTCTGCCTCTATCTCTCAAGTAGCTAAGGTTATAGGCATGTGCCACTACACCCAGTTAGGAATTTTCCATTCTTCCTTTCAGAATTTCCTATGTATGTAGGGTGGCATATTTTGTAGCCATTGAGCCATAAGAAGATAGAGGCGGTGACCATCCTTACTGTTGTTTCTTTTTCTTTTCTTTTTTTTGGGGGGAGGGGTTGAGTCATGGGCTTGAACTCTGGGCCTGGGCATTGTCTCTCAGCTTTTCAGCCCAAGGATAGTACTGTACCACTTGAACTGCAGCACTACTTCTGGTTTTCTGGTGGTTAATTGGAGATAAGAGTCTCACAAACTTTCCTGCCTGGGCCAGCTTTGAACCGTGATCCTCAGATCTCAGCCTCATGAGTACCGAGGACTACAGGTGTGAGCTACCAGCACCAGGCCTGTTGTTTCTTCTCAAGAGCATTGCTTGGCAGACCAAGACTATTGCTATGTGCATAAATGAGAGCTGGTATCAATCAAAGTACATGTGTATGTACAGCTAGATGAATTTGGTACCATGATAGCCTAATGAGCTTTCTCAATATGGATTCTGTGAGAAAACTAAACTCTTCAGAAAATAATTGGAATTATCCTGTCCTCAATTGTGCCCTAAAAGTTACATTGCTAATGCCATCATGGACACTCAGTAAAGAAGTTAATTCACTGTATACATGGAGTGGTTCAAAGCTTACTTTTCTCATGAAATTCTAGTTCAGAAAGTCAGATAACAGCTAAAATAAATTGTACATGAACAGAGCAAAATTGGCCACTTTTCTTGAGTATTTTCTCTCTGCCAAATATTCAGACAGCAAAAATTATAAGACAACCTATTTTAGCATCTGGGTTATAATCTCAGGAAATCTGTGGCCTTAAAAAAAATGTAATGATTGCCAAGTGTCAGTGGCTCACGCCTGTAATCCTAGCTACTCAGGAGGCTGAGATCTGAGGATCTCGGTTCAAAGCCAGCCCGGGCAGGAGAGACCGTGAGACTCCTATC
>NW_012271443.1:0-2663 GCF_000151885.1 Dipodomys ordii
ATATATATATATATATATATAATACTTTTTCCTTTGGCTTCAGGTTTATTTTTCTGCTTCTAATTTGAAAAGAGATTCATTTTTTATGGGCTCCTAAAAATATTGTTGATACCTGGTGGTGTGCCTACTGAGCCTAATGGATAAGCTGTGGTGAATTCAGATCTTACTGTCTTGCCAGCCCATTATGCTTTTTATCTGCTCAATGCTGCCCCCTAGAGCCTGGAAAGGAGCAGTGCATCTTCCAAGGCCACAAAGGAGAATGGGAGACTGCTCATACACAGGACATCTTCTCCCCTCAACATTTGGACCTTGCTGCTAGACATAGTGATGATGCTTCTTGTCAAGATGTCCCTGAAAGGAGGCTTTGTTCTATCTCTCTGATGGTCACAGTCACAACCTACATGCTTGCCTTTATCCCTGACCTTTTCTTCCCTCTCCTTACCCCTAGTAGAAAACAGTTCCCTTTTACTGAAAGCCTCCTAAGTGCTGAGGAGTTTACATACAGTATGTCACTGGGATCGCAGTGTACTTAGGGAATATGTGATATTTCTACTACATAGAGAAAGGATGATGAAGGTCAAGAGCTGTTATCAAGAGCTGGGGGTATGGCTTAGTAGTAGAGTACTTGTTCAGCATTTATGGGACCCTTGGATTCAATCATCAGCACCAGAGAGGAAACAAACAAACAAACAATCAAAAAAAACAACCTTTTGTGGATGGCACTTCATAGCCTTGAACTTCATATACTGGTTTGAAGAAGTCAAGATAACTCCTCTGTCTCTATTGGAAAAGGCTTGCTATTTGTTTGCTTGCTTTTCCCCACGGTGTGTTGCTGAGGATCATATCCAGAGGCCTTGTGACTATTAGGCCAGTATCTTACCACTGAGTTCCATCCCAGCCCCATGCCAGTATTTTTCTTAGAAAAGAATGGATTGGCTGCAGGGCTGTAATCTTAGTTCAGGCCTGTAATCTTAGCTACTTAGAAGGCTGAGATTTGAGGATTATGGTTTGAAGCCAGTCTGGGCAGGAATATCCATAAGACTATCTCTAATTAAACACCAGAAAACCAGAAGTGGAGCTCTGACTCAGGTGGTAGAGTACTAGCTTTGAGTAGAAAAGCTCAGGCCCCAAGTTCAAGCCCCATAACCAAACCAAACCAAAACAAAAACCAGAATAATTGACCAGTGGAAGAACAGTATGTACATGGGGATGGATTCAGAATTCCTGGTCAATCGTAGTTTGGGGATACAAGTTTATTAAAACAGATTAGGTTCAAAAAGAGGAAAATAGCTTACCTTCTTAACCAGAGCAGGACAAGATGGGTTCAACAAACCTCCAGTTTCTTTTCTAAGAGACTGATGCTGCTTTGGACCTCTGAGTTCTTTTTTTTTTCCCCAGAGCTAAGGACCAAACTCAGTGCCTAGTGCTCTTCCACTAAGCTAAATCCCCAACCCCTTCTGAGCTCTTTGTCCCCAGGGCATATTATTAAAATGGAAAAAGGCTTCAATCTCTTTTATCACCCCTCTCCCTGTTTCTCTTTCTGTAGGTTGGTGTGTGTGTGTGTGTGTGTGTGTGTGTTGGTGTTGAACCCAAATCCTCCTGAAAGCTAAGTACTTGCTTTTCTATTGAACTGTACCCCAACCCCTAGAGAAGCAGCCTTCAGACCCCTCAGATCAGACTATCCTGGGGTGTGCGTGTGTGAGAATTGGAAGAGAGCACAGGTCAGTGAATCTAGCCCCCAACTGATGGAGAAAGCCTCGAGTTTAAGGAGGCCTACCAGAGTTACATAGCTACAGAATTCTAAGCTAGCATCTGGCCAACTAGGAGATCTGACTTAAAACAGAGCAAACAAACAAAAACCTCCTCCCCACTAGCGATATTACACATTTTTAAAAGTCCCTTCTTCTTGGCTGAGGTAGCCAGCTCCTCCAGGATAGGAGTGGGGATGGGGAATTTCGTTCTCACTGTCTCTGCCCATGCATGCACGAAGCCTTTTCCAGGACAGTATGAGGGGCCTGTTTCAAGTCAAGCCCCACTGATCTCCTACTTTCCATATACTGGAATTTCCAGGATTTCAGGTGCAGCCATTATTTTCCATCACCTAGTGAAAGATTGATCCCAGAAAGAACATATTCCTTTTAGTCTTTCACAGTATATGATTTTCATCTTTGTGGACCTTGGAGGTTCCGGCCTTTGCTCTGGGCGAACAGGCCTCAGTTTATTCATCTTGGAAATGGAAAGAAACGAAAGAACTGGCGGGGCTGTTGCAATGAACGAGCTGCATAGGAGACAATAATGGTACCCCATGTTGTACACGCGTCCATCCACACAACTCCTACAAGCGGGGACGCGGTGGTGGTGGGGAGATGGCACAGACACCTCGAAAGCAGGAGGGGTGGGAGACGGAGGGGGCCGAGGGGCCGGTCAGGGAGGGCCCGGGAGTCTGCACTGTAGTCACCTGCGCCAACCCAAGGCTGCGGATGCGCTTTGCGGGGGGCGCCCCGGGCAGGACTGACTCCTGGCTCGGGAAGGTAGCCGGGGGGTCAGGGCGAGCAGCGGGGCCAGCGGGCCCTGCGGGCAGGCGGGCGCACAAGGAGTTAATCAGGGCCGGGGGCAGAGCGCCTGTCAGACGCGAGCATGTGCAGTTTGCACCGCATCCGTAC
>NW_012271444.1:0-1114 GCF_000151885.1 Dipodomys ordii
GCTGTCCCTCAGCTCTTCAGCTCAAGGCTAGCGCTCTACCACTTGAGCCACAGTGCCACTTCCGGCTTTTTTTCTTTTGGCTTTTTTTCTTTTCTTTTTTCTTTTTGCATGCCTCAGGCATACAAGGCAAGTGCTCTACCACTGAGCCACCTTCCCAGCCCCATGAAATGTTTATAAGGTGTTCAAAATAAAAATATTAAATACATTATGCTGTATTAAATAAAAGTCTTAGCCTTTGCATGATGAGTTTTGGGGGGTTTTTTTGTGTGGGGGTTTTTTTTTGTTTTTTGTCAGTCATGCGGCTTGAACTCTGGGTCTTATGTGGTGCTGAGGAATCGAACCCAGGGCCTCATGCTTGCAAGGCAAGCGCTCTACCACTAAGCCACCTTCCCAGCCCCCCAAAAGACTCTTATCTCCAATTAACCAGCAAAAAGCCAGAAGTAGAGATAAGGTTCAAGGATACTCGAGTGTCCTTGAGTGAAAAAGCTAAGCTACAGTTCTCAAATATTAATGAAATACATTGGGGCCAAACTGGTTTGATAACTTATCTAGTCTTCTGATGTTATCTATAGATTTGTTGCTATGGAGGGGAATAGAATTTTGTGTTAAAAGTTTAGGTATTCGCAATTAACACAAGAGAAGTACATTATTCCTTTAAGAGCTTCAGTCCCCAGAAATGAAGCCAACTTTAAAAATGTAAAAAATACAAATCTGGGCACAGGTGGCTCATGCCTATAATCTGAAGCTGAAATCTAAGGATCACAGTTACAAGCCAACCCAGGCAGGAAAAACCATGAGACTTTTGCCTCCAATGAACTACCAAAAAAAAAGAAGAAGAAAAAGGCCAGAAGTAGAGCTGCTAAGTGATAGAGCACTAGCCTTGAGCAAAAAAGTTCAGGGACAGGGGCTGGGAAGGTGGCTCAGTGGTAGAGCGCTTGCCTTGCATGCCTGAGGCCCTGGGTTCAATTTCTCAGCACCACATAAACAAGAAGAAAAAAGCCAGAAGTGGCGCTGTGGCTCAAGTGGTAGAGCATTAACCTTGAGCTGAAGAGCCTGAGGGACAGAGCCCAGGCCCAGAGTTCAGGCCCTACGACCCAAAAAAAAAAAAAAAGTT
>NW_012271445.1:0-1133 GCF_000151885.1 Dipodomys ordii
CCAGCCCTAATCTTTTCATTATTTTTTTTATTTTTGTCATTATTAACAATTTTCATTTATCTTTTTTTTCCGGTCTTGGGGCTTGAACTCTGGGCCTGGGCGCTGTCCCTCAGCTTTTCAGCTCAAGGCTAGTGCTCTACCACTTGAGCCACAGCGCCACTTCTGGCTTTTTTCTTTTTGCTTATGTGGTGCTGGGGAATCGAACCCAGGGCCTCAGGCATGCAAGGCAAGCGATCTACCACCGAGCCACCTCCCCAGCCCGAGGATCATAGTTTGAAGCCAGCTTGTGTAGAAGAGTTCCAGAGACTCTTATCTCCAATAAACTACTCAGAAAAAGCCGGAAGTAGGTACAGTGCTAACCTTGAGAACAAAGAGGCTCTGGGACAGTGCTCAGGCCCTGAATTCAAGCTCCAAGACTGGCAAAAGAAAAAGAAAAAGAAAAAAAGTCAAACCTTTTAAGGATCTTGCGATGAGGGTGGGGAGTGGGTTATCATGGATTACATAAATATAAGCACAAGTGCCTAGGGAGTGAGAAACAGAAATATGGTACACAGAGGGGAAGGGGTCACGAAGACGGCAGAGGCGAGTTGAAGATGCTAGCCCTGGCGTCTGAAGGAAGGACTGCCCGGTCCTTCCTTCCTGGTCCACAGCTGGAGCAGGTAAGGAGCCCAGCGAGAGTCCTCGGCGGGTTCTTATGACACCGTGGCTTCCGCCCAGGGAGGCTGCTGGACCTCTGGACTCCAGATCTGGGAGATAGTGGCGTCTATTGCTCTAAGCCGTGTGGTCTGCTTCATTTGTAGCAGTGAGCACAGCAGACAAACACAGCTGGCAGGTAGTTGGTTCAATGATTAATTATCCAGGATGACAAGACTGAATGAGCACCCATCACTCCCCAGCCTAGAGACTAGATTCAGTGCTGGGATAAAGGAGGCTGCTCCGAGCCTCTGGCCTCACTCAAAACATATATATTATTATATTATGTTTATTATTTCTATTATTAATAATAATATTCATTGCTTATTTATTTATCTATAGGCTTGATCTCAGAGCCTGGGCACTGTCCCTGAGCTTCTTTTGCTCCAGGTTGGCACTCTACCACTTGAGCCACAGCGCCACTTCTGACTTCTTTTTTT
>NW_012271446.1:0-1517 GCF_000151885.1 Dipodomys ordii
AAAAAAAAAAAGCTGAGTGAAAGCTCAAGACCCTGAGTTCAAACCCTGGTTCTGCTGCCAAGAAACAACAACAAACAACAAACAACCCCCCCCCCCCAAGACCAGGTGTCTGTGGAACTTCTGAGGTTGAGAACCCATCTGTGTAGGTAGATATTCAATGAGCATCCATATACAGTACTGAATGTTTTGTTTTCTGCTTCTTGTTTTTTGATTGGTCTTGGGGCCTGAACTGTGGGTCTGGGCACTGTCCCTCAGCTCTTCAGCTCAAGGCTAGCACTCTACCACTTGAGCCACAGCCCCAATTCTGGTTTTCTAGTGGTTTATTGAAGATAAGAGTCTCATGGACTTTCCTGCCTGGGCTGGCCTTGAACTGTGATTCTCAGATCTCAGCCTCCTGAGTAGCTAGGATTACAGGCATGAGCCACCAGCGCCTGACTTCTTGTTTTCTTTTTTTTGTCTTATTTATCTCTCTTTGGGAGGGTAAGAGGCAGCACAGAAATGGAGGGACAAAGGATGAACAAATGCAGCAGTGGTAGTCACTAGACACTATGTTGAAAATGAACTATACAACTTGTGGGTAGGGATGGGAGGGAAAAACTGTGAGTGGGAAGGAAATTCTCCAAAAAGATACATTCTAGCTGGCTTGTGCAACTGTAACCCCTTGGCACATCACCTTTATAATAACAATTTTAAAAATTTACAAAAATAAGTGGGAATGTGGCCTAGTGGTAGAGTGTTTGCCTAGCATGCATGAAGCCATGGATTTGATTCCTCAGTACCACATACACAGAAAAAACCAGAAGTGGCACTGTGGTTCAAGTGGTAGAGTGATAGCTTTGAGCAAAAGAAGCTCAGGAATGGTGGCCCAGGCCTTGAGTTCAAGCCCCAGGAATAGCAAAAAACAAAAACAAGAGTCTCACAGATTTTCCTGCCCAGGCTGGCTTTGAACCGTGATCTTCGTATCTCAGCCTCCTGAGTAGTTAGGATTAAAAGCATGAGCCACAGGCACTCGATTAGTCATTGTTCTTTAAATCCTACCTCAAATTTGAGTAACTACATCAGCGCACTGTGAGGCTTGGCCTGGGTCTACAGAAATCAAATTCTAAACTTTGGGTGTACCCAAGGGAGAGAGTGGTTTAAAACAGAAAAACTTCAGTTTTGGTTTTGTTCTTTTTGGTCAGTCATGGGACTTGAACTCTGGGGCTGGACGCTCTCCCTCAGCTCTTCAGCTCAAGCTCTACCGCTTGAGCCACAATGCCACTTCCAGTTTTCTAAGGGTTTATTGGAGAGAAGAGTCTCATGGACTTTCCTGCCTGGGCAGGAACTGTGATCCTCAGACCTCAGCCTCCTGAGTAGCTAGGATTACAGGTGTGAGCCTCCCGCACCCAGCTGAAAAACTTCTGTTTTAAAAACTTAATTGAGGGCTGGGAAGTTGGCTCAGTGGTAGAGCGCTTGCCTTGCATGCCTGAGGCCCTGGGTTCAATTCCTCAGCACCACATAAGCAAAAAGAAAAAAGC
>NW_012271447.1:0-2875 GCF_000151885.1 Dipodomys ordii
CTCTTCTGCCCGGGCTGGCTTTGAACCACGATCCTCAGATCTCAGCCTCCTGAGTAGCTAGGATTACAGGCGTGAGCCACCAGCACGTGGCTTCCCACAAGTTATTGAACAGAGAGAGAATGAATGTCTAGAGGGCTATATTAGAGCCTATTTCCCTATCAGTAGCACCAGAAGTCAGGTCTGAATTCTGGACACGGACATTCCTTGATCCTTTTTTTACTTCCCAGGTTGCGTGCAGGGCCGCTGGGCCGCTATCCTCCTGCTGCTGAGCTCCCTAATGTCCCTTGTTGGGACTGTCTACTTGGCCTGGATCTTGTTCTTCGTTCTCTATGATTTCTGCATTGTTTGTGTCACCACCTATGCCATCAATGTGGGCCTGACATTGCTTAGCTTCCAGCAGATCCAGGAACCCCAGAGCAAGGCCAAGACGCACTGAGGTCTTACCCATGCCAGGCTGGCATTATCTGCTTTACGTTGGCACATGAGTCTTGTCCAAGGGAGCTCTATCTGGTTCCCAAGAAAGCACTGCATCACGCTTGCTACTCCCTCCATGAACCATACACAGAACAAAAGGACCCAGTGTGCCTTTAGCTCTCTCCTCAAGGGCTAGTTTTCATTATTTCCCAGGGAAGGAACGTTCTACACAATAAAATTTCTTAAGCTGGCCAAGTCTGTACCATCTTTCTACCAGGGATGCTGGTGTTGGGCTTCCCCCAGTGTTGCCTTGTTGGCAAAGATGAGTCAGGGAGAGTGGAGGGCTTTCCTGAGAAGGGTGGCTTTGGATAGTGTCATCTGCAGCATGTGGAGTCAGCAAGGCGTGGGGCTCCATTAACCTCTACCTGCAGGAAGCAGGCTGACTGCTTGTCCCTGCTGCCCACAGGAGCCAGGTGTCCTCTTCTGGGAGGGTCCAGCACACATACCCTTCTGGCTATGTAGACTTTGAGCTTTTCTTCCTATAGACCAAACTTAACCCATTCGGTGGCCTTATCTACCATCCCAAGCCAGTCTCTGTAGCCCTGAAGGCAAGGATCAGGTTGTTTTCATTTTTCTTCACTAAGGATTTACCTATATGCTAAGCATTAAGAACTTGTGTTAACATGTTATTAATTCATGTAATCCTGGTATAATCGAATGAGGTAGGTGCTATTATTACCCCTATCTTGGTGAGGAAACTTAGGTAGACAGGCTAATTAATTTGCCTAAGATCTCCCATCCAGTGCTGGGAAGGGTAGGGAGATCTTAGGTGTTTTTTTTTTTCCTGGTGCAGGATTTCACACCTGTGAGTCAAGCTACCATGATACACCCCCAGCCAGTCACAGATCTCAACATCTGAATCTCCCCAGGCCATCTGTCTAGTGTATACCCTATCCTCAATTCATAGCTGTCTGTGTGTTAAGGGCTGTCCCTGAGCTTTTTTGCTCAAGGTTAATACTACAGCACTTGAACTTCAGCTCCACTTTTAGCCTTTTGGTAGTTTACTGGTGATGACTCTCACAGACGTTTCTGCCTGGGTTGGTTTTGAACTATGATCCTCATATCTCAGCCTCCTGAGTAGTTAGGATTACAGGTGTAAGTCACCAGATTCTTCCACCATTTTTGAGGACAGACACCACTGTGTGTTTTCTGGGAAGGAGGCAGGCCTAGAGAAATGTTGGGATTTCGGGCTGGGAAGGTGGCTCAGTGGTAGAGTGCTTGCCTTGCATGCATGAGGCTCTGGGTTCGATTCCTCAGCACCACATAAGCAGAAAAAGCCGAAGTGGCGCTGTGGCTCCAGTGGTAGAGCGCTAGCCTTGAGCTGAAGAGCTCAGGGACAACGCCCAGACCCAGAGTTCAGGCCCCATGACCGGCAAAAACAGACAAAAAAAAAACAAAAAACAAGAAATGTTGGGATTTGCTAAAGGCTTATGATCATCAAGCAGCAGAGAGATTTGGCCATTAATACCCAGCCCTGGGCTGGGAAGGTGCTCAGTGGTAGAGTGCTTGCCTTGCATGCATGAGGGCCTGGGTTCAATTCCTCAGCACCACATAAGCAGAAAAACCTGGAAGTGGTGCTGTAGCTCAAGTGGAAGAGTGCTAGCCTTAAGCTGAAGAGCTGAGGGACAGCGCCCAGGCCCAGGGTTCAGGCCCCACAACCAACAACAAAAAAAAATACAACAACATACCCAGCCCTGCACGTTGCCTATGAGACAGTCATGGAGGAAAGGTATATGAAACCTGTCTGGGGCAGGCAGGGAAACAAGAGGAATTCATGAGGATGGTGTTTCCATGCTGGGAGCAAGGCTATGAGAAGCCAGACTCTTCTCTAACTAAAGATATTTGGGGGTGCTTTTATTTTTGTTTTGAGACACAGTCTTGCTATGTAAACTAGGCTGGTCCAGAACTCACCATCTTCCCACCCAAGTCTTTTGGGCACTGGGATTACAGGTATGTACTACCATGCTGGACTTCATCTAAGCATTTCTTTTGGGGGGAAAGGTCCAGTGGTGGGCCTAAACTCTGGGCCTGGGCATTGTCCCTCAGCTCTTCAGCTCAAGGCTAGTGCTCTACCACTTGAGCCACAGCGCCACTTCCGGCTTTTTTTTGGGGGGGTCCGGTCATGGGCCTGAACTCTGGGCTTGGGCACTGTCCCTCAGCTCTTCAGCTCAAGGCTAGCGCTCTACCACTTGAGCCACAGTGCCACTTCCGGCTTTTTTCTTCTGCTTATATGGTACTGAGGAATCGAACCCAGGGCCTCAGGCATGCAAGGCAAGCACTCTACCACTGAGCCACCTTCCCAGCCCCTGGCTTTTTTTTTTCTGCTTATGTGGTGCTGAGGAATCAAACCCAGGGCCTCATGCATGCAAGGCAAGCGCTCTACCACTGAGCCACCTTCCCA
>NW_012271448.1:0-1064 GCF_000151885.1 Dipodomys ordii
GCCCCGCCCCGCGCAGGCCCCGCCCCTCTCGGGCCCGCCCTCCTGCCGAGGCCCCACCCCTCACCTCCCAGGCCCCGCCCTCCCAGGCCCCGCCCCTCTCCCGGGCGCCTGCGGGCTCTAGCGGAAACGGGGCGGGGTCGTCGCCGGCTCCGCCCCTCCCCTCCCAGTCCCTTCCCTCCCAGGCCCCGCCCCTCTCCCGGGCGCCTGCGGGCTCTAGCGGAAACGGGGCGGGGTCGTCGCCGGCTCCGCCCCTCCCCTCCCAGGCCCCGCCCTCCCAGGCCCCGCCCCTCTCAGGCCCCGCCCGCTCCCGCGCAGGCCCCGCCCCCAGCAGCCAGCTATTGGGCCTGGCCGGGCCGGGCAGTGCTCCCGGGTGGGGCCTGCTCCTGAGCACCTACTCCTGAGCACCGGGCCCAGAACCGGCTGCTGTGGGCGGCCGAGCTCCTTGACCGGTGCCAGCTCCTTGCAGACAAATCTTTACTTTCCTGGGGCCCCACCCTGCACTGGGTTCTGGAGCCCCGCACGCAGGCGCCACCCGCCAGGGAGCCCTCCAGCACATTCCGGGCTCCTTAAGCGCCTTGTGCCACCTGTAAGTTGCGGACGGTGGAGGGTGCAGGCAGCCATCTGCCACCGCCACCCCTGACAAGTGTTATCAGAACGTGTGGCTATGGGCTCCGACACCTTCTGGCTCCCGCTCTGGCCCTTCCTGGCATTCACTACTTGCACACGGGACCAGCCCTGCTATGCCATAAATCTCCCCAGCACAGGCGTCCTCAGGGCCTTTGCATATGCTGGGCCTTTAGCATGGGCTCCTTCCACAGGATATCCTCATGGCCCACTCCCTCCTATACACCTACCTCTGCTCAGACACTTCCTTTCAACACCACCTGCAAACCTTACTTCCTGCTCTGATCCTTTGCTTTCTACTTAGCATATTTCCTGCCAGACAGACAGGCAGGCAGGCAATCAGTAGCGATAGATAGATAGATAGATAGATAGATAGATAGATAGATAGATAGATAGATAGATAGATAGATAGATAGATAGATAGATAGATAGATAGATAG
>NW_012271449.1:0-1289 GCF_000151885.1 Dipodomys ordii
AATGGAACAATAAATTCATTCATGATAATCAAGCCATTGTTTACTTCTCGATCCTCTCCAGATTCAAATAGTTCTGCAGCTTGCTCATTTAATTTCTTAATGCAAAAGAAATGACCAAATGTTATTCTTAAATGAAAAAGATCGTTTTACTTCCTTTTGTAATTAAGTAAAAGAAACTGTAAATATTAATGCTTAAGATAGCAAGGTGAATTTGATTACTACCAGAAACAGAGTAAATAGAATATAAAAAATACAAACTATTCTAACACCAAAAATTTGTAGAGTAAAAGCTATTCATGTAAGAGCAACAAAAACAAAAGCTAACATAGTAAAATTATAACCAGCTAATACTCCTTTTCAAAAATGATAAAGACAATATACATTAAAAATATGTAACCTGGATTTCTTTCTCAACGAAAACATTTCACCACCACAACTACCTGGTGTTTTAAAAAGTACTCTTCAGGCATATAACTAAATTGTAAAGGTTCAAAAGACATTAATCAATCAATATCTTTTTTTTGTATTTGTTTTATAAGAAAAAACTACAACTTTAGAATTCACAATACGGAACAGAGTAAAGTTAACAATTAACTAAGAAAAAAATAAAAATAAGAATTTTTAAAGGAGTCTGTGATTATATGACATTTACTCATTCAAGGATAATCGACAAAGTATTCCTGATATCTAGTTATGTGAACTCGAATAAAAATTTTTACATGTAGTTCAATACATAGTGAAAAATTTTGAATCAAGAACTATCAGCAGGTGCAAGATAGATAAACAAAAAGATACTATATCACAAAGAACTGTTAGACATTATGCATGCTGAGTAAACCACCATTTGCAAAGTCTCAGAAAATCTATTATTTGCTTTCTAAAATATTGCCTCATGAACTATTCAGTACTTTCTTGCCTACCAGGAAAAGGAATGGTAGCGTGATGATAAAATCTAACTATATAATGAAAATAATCTGGTCTCATTTCAAGAGCATTTCTGGTTTATCAATGAAGTATTTGAGATCCATAAAGGAAGATTTTTGCCACTCTGGGGGAACAGACTCAGTGTTATAGTCATTACCACGATACTTACTCCATTAGAGTTTAGAATCACTCACTTACACATGAGTCTGGAAAATGTACCCAATGTATGAAATAAACCAAATAAACACATGTACACTGAACTGGACTTACTAGTAAACATTCTCTTCTATAATGTGATATCAACTCTTCATCATGTCCTCTGTATGGGCCCTTGGACAAGAGCTCTTTGTTATTCTGGTAAGCAC
>NW_012271450.1:0-3180 GCF_000151885.1 Dipodomys ordii
TCAGCTCTTCAGCTCAAGGCGAGCGCTCTACCACTTGAGCTACAGCACCACTTCCGGTTTTCTGGTGGTTTATTGGAGATAAGAGTCTCACGGTCCTTCCTGCCCGGGCAGGCTTTGAACCGCGATCCTCTCCTCAGATCTCAGCCTCCTGAGTAGCTAGGGATTACAGGTGTGAGCCACAAATACCCGGCTTTCTTGCTACTTTTAAGGAAACATCTCATAGACTCCACAGCCTGGGCGGGGAATGGGGCTTAGTGGTAGAGTGCTTGTCTAGCATGCATGAAGCCCTG
Source organism: Dipodomys ordii (assembly GCF_000151885.1). Taxonomy (NCBI): domain Eukaryota; kingdom Metazoa; phylum Chordata; class Mammalia; order Rodentia; family Heteromyidae; genus Dipodomys; species Dipodomys ordii. The sequence continues at coordinate 291 of NW_012271450.1, forward strand.
GGTTCAATTCCTCAGTACCACACAAACAGAAAAGGCCAGACACAGCATTGTGGCTCAAGTGGTAGAGTGCTAGCCTTGAGCAAAAGAAGCTTAGGAACAGGGCCCTCAGTTCAAGCTCCAGGACTGACAAAAGAAAGAAAAAAAGGAAGAAAGAAAGGAAGGAAGGAAGGAGACAGAGAGAGAGAGAGAAGACTCTGCAGCTCATTCTGAAGGGAGCAAGTGAGGAAGGCACAAACCAGGAGGACAGGGAAAGTGGAAGGTATAATCAAGTCCTATAAATCAGCTACATAAAATACGATGCTTATTTGACAGGGGGTATGGCTCAAGTGGGAGAGTGCTTGCCCAGCAAGCATGAGGCCCTGAGTTTGATTCCAGGTGCCACCAAAATGTTATAATGTTCATTATAGTATAAAAATAAAATATCAGGGCAGATGCCCATGGCTCATGGTTGTAGCACTAGCAACTCAGGAGGCTGAGATCTGAAGATTGCAGTCTGAAGCCAGCTCAGTCAAGAAAGTTATGAGATCCTTATCTCCAATTAATCACCAAAAAGCCAGAAGCAGGGCTGGGAATGTGGCTTAGTGGTAGAATGCTTGCCTAGCATGCATGAGTTTCAAGCTCCAAGACTGGCAAAAAAAAAAAAAAAACAACCAGAAGTAGAGTTGTGGCTAAAGTGCTAGAGTGTTACCCTTGAGCAAAAACCTCACAAACAGTTCTCTGGGCCTGAGTTCAAATACAGTACTAGCATCAAAAAATAAAAACCACCACCATATTAACTGAAGCTTACACATATTTATTGCATTTATAATAACCACAGCAATTATCAAAACTGAAATCAAAAATACATTTTGAAAGCATTTTATCACTGACATTATTTAGAATTACTGCCACATAATAAAAGACCCAATTTTTAAATCATTATTAAATTTTTTTTCCTATTAAAATATTTTACAGTGAATGCACATCACTAGGCCCTTAGAATGTCACTCCTCCCAAAGACTATAAACAAACCAAGGACAGAGCCCCCTCAAAAATATTAATATTTAAGAAACCAAGGGTTCCTCACTATTTCTCTGGGCTTTTGAGGATCATTTCTAGAAATTAGCTTTAAAAAAAAAAACCACTAGAAGCAGAAACTGGTGGCTCAAAACTATAATCCTAGCTACTCAGGAGACTGAGGTCTAAGGCTCTTTGTTCAAAGCTAGCCCAGACAGGAAAGTTCTTGTGACTCTCATCTCCTATTAACTGCCCCCAAGAAGCTTGAAGTAGAACTGTGGCTCAACTGGTAGAGCACTAGCCTTGAGCTGAAGAGCTGAGGAACAGTGCCCAGGCCCAGAGTTCAGGCCCCATGACGGACAAAAAAAAAAGATTGGGAGAAAACCTTTTGGAGTAAAAAATCAACACAACAATAACAACTTTCTCACTAGCTAGGCAAAGGAAATGAAACTAGGAATGACTTCTTTGGGACAGCCAGGCTTTTCTCAGAAACAAATTCTCGTGAAGCCTATCTTATATCAGGCGTCTTGGTTGGTTATGTGTTTATTTTTGCATGCTTCCATTCATTTTTTTTTTTTGTTGTTGGTCATGGGGCTTGAACTCTGGGCCTGGGCACTATCCCTCAGCTCTTCAGCTCAAGGTGAGCGCTCTTCCACTTGAGCCACAGTGCCATTTCTGGTTTTCTGACCGGTTTATTGGAGATAAGTCTCAGGGACTTGCTTGCCTGGCTGGCTTTGAACCTCGATCCTCAGATCTCAGCCTCCTGAGTAGCTAGGATTACAGGCATGAGCCTGGCTAGTTTTGCAAAGACTGGGAACTCAATGGTTTGAATCAAAGAGAGAACTTTATACCATTAGCACCTCATGCAATGAGAAGAAAGTACAAACATGAAAGCAGGGATTGCACTGGCAAATCATTAATGAGAACTGCAGTGAGAGTTAGGAAGAAAAAGCCCAGGAAGCCATGGTTTATCTGACCTGCTCATTGGTCGTACATCTGGTATGGATGCTCCATGGATTTGTAGATAGATGAATGTGGGGGAAGAGAGTCTTGAGCATATTTGTACTGAGAGATGAAGGATATATTAGGAATCAACTGGGACAAACTAAGAACAGAGGCGGTCAGCATATATCAACGCAGGAAGGCATTGGTACACTTAAGGAACTAAAAGAAGATCGTGGCTCAGACCGACCACCCTATCAAGGGAGAAGTGCAAGATGTAGCTGGCCAGGGTGGTTTGCAAATGGTTTATCTATGTGCTAGAAGCTTTGTTTTCGATATGGTGGTAGGTAGAACCTTTAAAGTATGGCTGAAAGTAATTGTCATGAATGGATGGTTTAGAAGAGAGGGTTGGGTCTCACAGGAGTGAATTAGGAAAGTGAATTAGGTCTTAGGAGCCTGGATGGTTATAAAATGAGGCCAATCCATGTGCTTGGACTCTTCTGCATGTGGTCCTTTACCTCGCTCAACTTCTCCATCATGTTGCAATGTATCCCAGGAGATATGGCAAGACATCAGGGCCATGCTGGTCAGTCTTCCAGTCACAAAAATCATACCCAAATACACTTCTTTACCTATAAATTATACAGCCTCAAATATTTAATTATAGCAACTCAAAACCAACAAATACATCATGGTAAGAAATTTTATCTTTATCATTCTGTCTGACTTGCAAAACGTACAAATGTAAGATTGTCTACAGTCTTCATGCAAAATGGTTGCCTCTTCATAATCCTGTGCACAATATATATGTAGCTGCTGTTACAGTAAAAAAAAATCTCATAGGAGGGCCAGTGAGGATGGGAACATAGTATTATAATAAATATCCTGTGGTCTTCTACCTTCGAAGCTATCCTTGGCACCTAGCACTTCCACTCTTGTATTTATGTTTTTT
>NW_012271451.1:0-1022 GCF_000151885.1 Dipodomys ordii
GTGAGGGGTAGGGTTAAGCTTAGGCTAAGGGTTAGGTTTAGAGTGAGGGTTAGGGTTACGGTAAGGGTTAGTGTTAGGGTGAGGATAAGGGTTAGGATGAGGGTTAGGGTGAAGTTGAGGGTTAGGGTTAGGTTTAGGATTAGGGTGAGGTTGAGGGTGAGGGCTAGGGTTAGGGTGAGGGTTAGGGTTAGAGTTAGGGTGAAGGTTAAGGTTACGGTTAGGGTTAGGGTTATTGTTAGGGTTAGGGTGAGGGTGAGGGTGAGGGTGATAGTTAGGGTTAGGATTAGGGTGAGGGTGATAGGGTTAGGTTTAGGGTGAGGGTGAGGGTTAATGTTAGGATTAGGGTTAGGGTGAGGTTTGGTCTGAGGGTGAGGGTGAGGTTGTGTGTGAGGGTTAGGGTTAGAGTTAGGGTTAGGGTTAGGGTGAGGGTTAGGGTTAGTATGAAAGTTAGAGGTAGGATTAGGGTTAGGGTTCGGGTGATCTAAAGGGTTAGGGTGAGGGTTAGAGTGAGGGTGAGGATTAGGGTTATGGTGAGGGTGAGGGTGAGGGTTAGGGTTAGGGTGAGAGTTAGGGATAGGTAGGGGTTTGGGTGAGGGTGATGGTGAGGGTTAGGTTTAGGGTTAGGGTTAGAGTTAGGGTGAGGGTGAGGGTAAGGATGAGGGTTAGGGTTAGGATTAGGGTTATTGTTAGGCTGAGTAAGAGGTTGAGGGTGAGGGTGAGCGTTAGGGTTAGGATGAGGTTGAGGGTTAGGGTTTAGGTTAGCTTTAGGATGAGGGTTAGAATTAGGGTTAGGGTTAGGATGAGGGTGAGGCTGAGGGGTAGGTATAGGATTAGGGTGAGGGTTAGGGTTAGGGTGAGGGTGAGAGTAGGTGTTTGGGTGATGGTTAGGTTGAGGGTTAGGGTTAGGGTTAGGATTAGAGTGAAGTTTAGGGTGAGGGTTAGTTTTAGGTGAGCGTGAAGGTTAGGGTGTGGGTGAGGGTTAGGGTTAGGTGGAGGCTTAGGGTGAAGGTGAGGGTTAGGGT
>NW_012271452.1:0-1315 GCF_000151885.1 Dipodomys ordii
GGCCCTGGGTTCGATTCCTCAGCACCACATAAGCAAAAAGAAAAAAGCCGGAAGTGGCGCTGTGGCTCAAGTGGTAGAGTGCTAGCCTTGAGCTAAAGAGCTGAGGGACAGCGCCCAGGCCCAGAGTTCAGGCCCCACGACCGGACCCAAAAAAAAAATAAAGAAAGGTTATACTTGGGGTCTAATATAGAAGTAGGATATTATTAAATGAGACTTTGCTTCTCTTTTAAGTAGAATTATGTGACAGTGGAGATGAACAATAGGGTTACATTTATTTATCCATATTCATATTCCCCCCTAGAAAGGTGGATATTCTGGATTTTTGTCTAATTTTCCACTATTTGAAACAATATTATCTACCTCATAGGCTTGCTGTGAGGGTTATATATACTAATACATATAATGTGTTTAGTGAAGTACTCAATAAATTGTGGCTTTTATTACTCAAACATATTGGTAAATATTTTTTCTTTGAGTAACAATAATCTGGCTTATAGTAGGTGTTATAAGGTCCAACTGAAGCAGTTTTATTATTGTATTTGAATTTGAAGAAAGATTACCTTGAACACATGTCTAATGCCATAACAGAGTTGAATATTTAGATATAATTATGAGGGTTGTCCATTGTATAGAAGGTATAAGCAACGTGAATATTTGGAAGATGGAAGGAAATATGGACTAACTTGGAGTTCAGACAGTGATTTAGTGACCCCACCCCCACCCCAACAAGGACTTAAGTCCTTAGCTTTAACAAAAGTCACTCACAAGTAGGAGAATATGGCTGGAGCTTCCTTTTTTCTTATGTGGAAAATGAGGAGGTTGAAGCTGATAAGTGTGGAGGCAGAATTTCATAATTGTGTCATATTTTTTCATTGTTGTGACAAAATACCCAACATCACCAACTAAAGGAGAAAGGACTTTGGTTTGTGGTTTCAGGAAATTCAGTCTACAGTTCATACTCTATGTTTTCTGGACTATGGTGAAGCAGAACACCATGCCAGAGAGCACGTGGTGTCACAAAGCAGCTCATCATATTGGGGATAGGAAGGAGAAATAGAGCAAGGGACTGGAGGGCCCCAGGTGTAACTTTCTTTTTTTTTTTTTTTTTGATGTGGGGCTTGAACTCTGGGCTTGGGCGCTATCCTGCCCGGGCTGGCTTTGAACCATGATCCTTAGATCTCAGCCTCCTAAGTAGCTAGGATTACAGGCTTGAGCCACCGGCGCCCGGCTAATGAGTTGTTTTTTAATTGTGAAAATACTTACAGAGTGGTTACAATGACACGAGCAAGGAAATGAGTACATTTCTTTTTTTTTT
>NW_012271453.1:0-8177 GCF_000151885.1 Dipodomys ordii
TAATGAGAATTACAGGCTTGCTGATCCTTTTCTTAATTTCCATACTTTCCTTAGGTAGTCTTTTGTTTGTTTGTTTGTTTTTTTGGGTCCGTGGGGCCTGAACTCTGGGCCTGGGCGCTGTCCCTCAGCTCTTCAGCTCAAGGCTAGCGTTCTACCACTTGAGCCACAGCGCCACTTCCAGCTTTTTTTCTTTTTGCTTATGTGGTTCTGAGGAATCAAACCCAGGGCCTCAGGCATGCAAGGCAAGCACTGTACCACTGAGCCACCTCCCCAGTCCTAGCAACCTATTTCTTATATAAAATTCACCCCTTTGGAGCAAAGCAATGATCCCAAACTGACTGGTTTAACAAAACTACTTGGGATGCTTTTGAAAAGATTGGTAAACCACTTAAGAAAATAGCATTATTTGCTAAGGCCTAATGTGCACACACTTATGATTCTTCTCTTAGGTGTACCAAGAGACGGGTACAAACCCATTCTCAGCAACATTATTTATAATAGCCCAGACCTTTCAATAACCAACATGTCCATCAATAGTATTGCCTTCGTCTGTATTGTTTGTATTGCAGTAACCAAATACCTGAGGCTGGGTATGTCTTTTATAAAGAGGTCTGTTTGGCTTATAATTTCGATGTCTGAGAAGTCCATATGGTATGAGACCAGAGTTCAGGTACATGTCAACGTGGTAGAGACATGGAAAACAAAATGGCTGCATGCAGAAGAGACCAAACAAATACACAGGTGGCCTTTCCTTGTAACCATTGTTCTCAAGAGAACTAACCTGGTTCTGGGTTAGTATATAATCCCTCCTAAGGGGATGCCCCCATGACCTAACCCACCACTTCTTGTGCTACATTGGGGACTGGATTTCCAACACTTAGCCTTGGGAGACAAACCATATCTAAACCATAACAAGTAGAATCAATACAATTTGGTATGCCTACAAAACAGAAGCTTCTTTTAGCAGAGCTATCAAACAGAACCTTCACTGTGGATGGATATATTATATATATTATATATTGGTCATATATATATTATATATATATATATTATATTATATGTCCAATAGGGTAACTCCTCATCACATGGGGCTAGTCACACTTCAAGTGTGACTAGAAGATTAGAGGAGCTGAATTTTCAGCTAGCTTCATTTTTAGTCATTTTTATTTAAATAGCCACACACACAAACACACACACAAAACGAGTTGATGACTATCGGTCAGACCAGTGAGCAAACATAAAGTTGTAAATATACATATTAACGTGAATGAAGCTTAGTCTGTTAAAGTAGCTAGACCTCAAAGAATACCTGCTAATAAGATTATATATTATATACAATATATATTACCTATATTGCTAATAAGATTTGACTCTCCAAGGGCCATGCATGGGCCACTTAGGGTACCAGTGGGACATGGTGCTGGCCCATAAAGTTGGGGTCTAGTGGAAGGAAGTGAGAATCACTGGGAATGGGCCCTTGAAAGGGAGGGATATTGATTCCCTGGCCTCTCTTCTCTCTCTCTTGCTTCTGAGCTCCCATGAGATGAGCTGTGTTCCTTTACCCTGTGTCCTCACCATCATATACTTCTTCCTACAAAGATCTGAGCCAAGTAACCATGGACTGACGCATCTGAGAGCCCCAAATCAAAGAGCCCCTTGCTCCTTGAGTATGTCTCTCATATCACAGAACTGAAAAGCTAGCTGATACAATTTCTATCAGGCTCAAAATAACAGACAGGGAGAATCAAGCTAAATGTTTAGAGATGAGAAGTTAAAGTGAGATGTTTGGGGATACATGCTGACTTTGGGTGGGAGGGGGAAAGTAGGAGCCCAGAGCGTACTTGAGGACCGGCCATGCTCTGATTCTGTGATGACACAAGTGATACAGAGGTCTGCTTTGTGATGTCACCCTACTGTCCTTTGGGGTTGGCATGCTAAGTTACACGTGCATTATCTGTCACAATTTTAAAAAGATTAAAATACAAGTTGTCTTTGCAGCTTCTCTGCACGTCTAAAATTAAATCTTCATTTTTTTTAACTACAGAGCAAGTGCTCTGGATTTGTTGACTCCGTTTCTGAAAATGGGTCTTTGGTATTCCTGTTTCCTACGGCTCCCAGGTAATTCTGTTCCACCACTTGGTGAAGAAGCCATAAGGAATCTCTTCTCTGAGGCTGAACATCTAGAGTCTTTGGTTCCTGGCATACTACGGCTTCCCCTCCTGAATGCCCCAAGTTTGCCTCTGAGCTCACTCTGGTGGATAATCGCCCACTTAACAGTGCCAGGTCTCTGTCTGGTAAGGTTACACCTTCTTGCCTCGATTAACACTCATCCACACAAATCAAGGCAAACCCAGGTGGCTCATGCTTGTGATGGCTGGGGAAGGAAGGAGGGGGAGAAATCCCTAAAAGGAACTGAAAGACAAGGTGGAAACTCATGACTAAAACGAGTGTCAAGAATCTCATTTGTAGCCAGGCACTGGAATCATGATTCTAAACTAGCTCAGGCAGACAAATCCCAGAGACTCTATTAACGATTAACCAGCAAAAAGCCAGAAGTGCAGGCATGGTTCAAGTGGGTAGAGCACCAGCTATGAGCAAAAAGACCTGAATTCAAACCTCAGTACCAGAACAACAACAACAACAAAACCTTAGGCTGGGTGCTACTGGTTCACACCTGTAATCCTAGCCACACTGGAGGCTGAGATCTGAGGATCACTGTTCAAAGTGAGCCTGGGCAGGAAAGTCTGTGAGACTCTTATCTCCAATTAACCACCAGAAAACCAGAAGTGGCGCTGTGGCTCAAGTGGTAGAGCACTTGCCTTGAGATGAAGAGCCCAGGCACAGCGCCCAGAGTTCAAGCCCCAGGACAGACAAAAAAAAATTTTTTTTAAATCTCAGAATGTCATTGTCTCACTACCTAGGCCTCAATTAACCAAAAATATCAGTGGGTGACAATAGGACTAGTTTTTTACCCCCAGCATATTCCAACAGCTTTATTGAGATATAATCATATACCATAAAATTCACCCATTTGATTATGTATTTACATACACATGCAACTATCACAAATTTTCACCACCTAATAAGGGAAACTTCTGTCAAAAGGGCTGTATCATTTAACGTTCCCACTAGCAGTATACATAGGACTATTTTTATCCATTGATTGGGCTGACTTAGGATGCACTCCTTATGTCTGGAACATGCTTGATTCCAGCCAGAGTCAGACTCACCTCTCCGCTCAGCAAGCTGTCTTCTTCAGGCCCTCCCTGGGTGAGATTTTCTCGATGTTCCCTGTAGGTTCAGCAACCCACAGACTCTGGTGATTTCTCCACCTCTTAGCAGCTCCAGCTCTGTGGGATTGGGAAGGCAAGGCTGACCAGGCCAGGTAAGATGGAAGATCTGACTGAAAACGTTCATGATAGGTTTACACCCAGAGCTTGACAAGACAAAGTCAGGGGGAAGGTGGAGGGAATCAGCAAACGTATAAAGCAGTTGGCAGTAAAGAATCATTATCTCATGTGACTCCGTTGGTGCTGAGGGCACTATTGCCTTCACAGACACACAGTCTTGGTGGTGCACAGCCTATACAACCAGCATGGAGCTGGTAGAAGTTCTGTAGGCTAAGTTGGCTTTCGTATACCCATTTTCAGATAAAGAAACGGAGGGCCAGATGTTCTAATTTCATGGTTGCCTCTCCTGCTGTCAGCCCTGTGTTGTTATGGATATAAAGCCAGCTGTACCCCTGGCATCTGTCTATCCTCAGAGCTGGAGAAGAGACTCACCTTGCTCAGAAATAGATAGTATCTTGATAAGACACAGGAGTCAGACCTCGGGCCACTGAAATGTCCCCTTTGCCATGCCTAGCTTTCAAAAAATATATCTGGAGGCCAGTCATATGAAGAAGGGAACCCAAGGGTCATCTGGGGAGAGAAGACAGCTTTCACCTGCCAGGCACACACTCAGTGAAGACAGAGCAGGACAAAAGGAAGCATCATTGCTTGAGCCCTGCCACCCCTCCCAGAGATGGGGAGGCCAAGGTCTTTCCCTGCCTGCCTGCCTGTGTTTCCCGCCTGGAGGTCATCCTTATTAATGTTACCCAAAGCAGCCATCGCTCTCCACATCCACTTGTTCCACTAATAAGACCTTTCATGGACTGCTGGGGCACTTGAGACCCAGAGGTCTGCATGAGTCTGTGTATTTGTCTGCATGTTGTGGTGGGATATGTATGCTTCCACAGCTGGATGGATACCCCCTCTTCCAGTTCTTTCTACCCTTACACAGTCAAACTTAATGAACTCAGGTTGAGATTCAGATGACATCACAGCCACCAGTGACTCACATCTTGATAGAATGGATAGATTTCTCCCCTCCCTTCATTCTTTCCAAGGTAACCTTGACTTGTCACACAGCTGCAGAGGAATGCCAGAAAGCAAGATTTTTTTTTTTCAGAAACATTCAGTGTGGCTGTATGGCCGTCACTTCCCACATCATAAGCCTGTCCATGGGAAAGGTACACAGAGGACAGGGAGCAGAGGCTCTGGCTAGTTCTCCCCAGGAGCGGCAAGCAGATGAATGGAATTACTCCTTGCATCAGCAAAGATGGTGTAGCCATCCCTTCTTTGTGGGTGGATACACCCAAGGAGCCATCTCCAAGCCAACTGCCTAGCTCCGCTCCCTGCAAATGACCTTTCTCAGCAACCTTGTTATTAAACACCCTCTCCCCTGGAAAGTAAGCAGGTCCTGAGGGGGAAATAAATAGTAAGAGCAGCTGGAAAACATTGCAACATCAGAACAGGGTGGCAATTATGCCATCATTTCCGCTACTAGATTTTCTTTGAGAAAACTTTTCATTGGGAAAATAAAAGGAAGAGAGGATGACTCACTCTCTTTTAAGTTTCCAATCTCCCCAAAATGCATGAATCCCGAGGTCAGAACGACAAGCCTGATTCTCAGGTCCAAAGGCATTCAGAGTCTTCATACTTCTCCTCCAGCTCCTTTCTCTGCCTAGAATCTAGGGAAGTGTTTCTTTCCAAACCTTAAACTAACATGTGGGGCCAAGTTGGTGGTTGCAAGCAAGATTAGTTGTTTGTTTTATTCAGAATAGTGTTGCTGTAGAGACAAACCTTAGCTGGGTTTGCACCATATAATCAGATTTGATCATAAGGTTTAGGGCAGTTAGAGTGTCCTTGCCACCAGGTAGATGAGATACAGGCACTTCAATTTTCAGAACTTGACAGCCTCTCATTGACAGCTCCATCTAATTTCCTCTCCTTTCACGTGACAGCACAGAAAAATATGATAGTCACAAAAGCAGCAAGTAGCATCCAAAGGGTGAGAGTCTTGGGGCCTTGAAGCGACCATCAGGGACCTCTTCCTTATTTCTGCACTAGCGTCTCTCTGCACCTCTTACCTCTGCTTAGCAACATGGGTAAAACCAGAAATCCATAAAGGTCCCAAGTTCCAAAACTTTTTGAATACCAACATGATGGCATGAAGCCAAAAATCTGATGGTTCAATGCACATAGCTTTGTTTCATGCACCGTATTATCACTGTTGTGTAAAATTGCCTTTAGGCTATGTATATAAGAAGTTTATGAAACATGAATGAATTTTGTGTTTAGACTTGGGTTCTATCCCCAAGATATCTCATTATGTATATGCAAATACTCCAAAATAAGAAAAGTCTGAACTATGAAGCACTTCTGATCCCAGGCATTTTGGAGAAAGGCTAAACTTGTGTTCATTCCTACCATTTAAAAGAGCTCCCTCTGGAAACTGCAGAAAAATGCCTGTTTTGGTTTGCAAGCAGAGCAGGTAGGTCATGGGAAGATAAGCCCCTAGTGGTACTTACAAGGGGCAGAGGGAGCAAAAGACAAGTCTGAGACATCCAAGTCCTTCTGAACAAGTCTGATTTCTGTTCTCCATCTGTCCACCTGTATCCACTGACAATTCCCATCACTCCGCCTCTGTTCTTCTCTGCAGAATAATCCACAAGGCCTCTCAAAGTTCTCCTTTTTATTCCTTCCAAGCTTCACCTGGCCCCACTAATATTGTATTACCTACCTCCCCGCTGCTCAAAATATCCATTCCAAACACCCACCCCACCACCACTACTTTCTGCTTCATTTATCTGGCCTTTACTCCTATCTCTGGCTCCAAGCTTACTCCATATATCAATATCCTACTTGTCATCTATATAACATCTAAACACCACAGCCTGGGGAATTGGTTAATAATAATACTACCAATAATAAAGATTCATTTAGCTTATAATTGTGGAGACTTGAAGGTCTAAGTTTGAAAGACCACATCTGGAGAGAGTTGTTTTGCGCAGTCCCAACATGGTGCATGGTAAAAGAGGTGCACCCTAAAGACAAGATCAGCCCAGCTTTTCTAACAGACCCATCCCAGAGGAGACCCACTGATGCATTAACTACAAACCTGTGAATGGATTTGTCCATTCATAAGAGCAGAACCCTCCTGATCAAATCATCTGTCTTTCTATCTGATATCTCACTCTGGGGAGTACATTTTCACATGGATGTGGTAAGACCCTAAACCACTGCACTATCCTTTCCTAAAAACCCAACTCAGCTGCCCATTCTCCACAATGCTGTCCTTTGATCTTCAGTTAGAGTGAGTAAACATACCTTCTGTTTGTACAGACCTACATCATTGCATATTAAGAGGCAGAAACAAATTCAGCAATTATGACCTTAGGGAAACTCTTTACCTGGTCTGATCTTGGTAGCATCAGAATATTGTGTCTGATCATCAGTAGCCTTTCACCAAAACAAGTTCACAAGAAAGGCATGTATACTTGGTATTTTATAAGTATAAAAATACACTGGCCAAAACAAATTCATGCAAACTCTCAAGGAAGACTAAGTTCATCACAAGGCCGACTTTCTAGTACACTCTGAAGGCCATACAGAAATTCTATCTTCAGCCGACATTGCCTCCACCTTCAATCTAGGGATACCCTGATCCAAGGCAGTTGAGGTCAGAGTTCTGCCTACCTCAGATCTCTTCTGCTCACACAAAGCTGCCCTAGAAGACAGACTCCATCCTCTGTTTTCAGAGACTTCAACACTGTGACCCAGTAGACATGTGCTGGCCTTGGTAACCGCAAAAGCAAATACCATTGACATCTGAGCCCTTGCCTATCTTACCTTTTCTCAGTGCTTTCTGAAAATTGCTGGTGCCTGCTTCAACTTGGTGAGAATAGCCACAAGATGCTGCCATCCTCTTACAAGGGAATCTGAGACAGCTCCCTTTGAGTTTTAACATTGGACAGAACTCACTTTCTGGACTGTGAGCTAAAATAGATTCCTATTTTACAAGACATCAACATTTCCCCTGTGACACACATATATACTTCCCAGTCTCAAGAGCTAGTCAGCATTATTGTGTCACTTCTAGGCAAACACGAAGCTACTTGTCATAGTATTGAGCATTCTCTGTCTTAAATAACACTAATAAAGTCTACCCTATTACCATTTAGAAAGTAATTGCACGGCCATTAAATCTGCATATTGTGACAGCAGCTCTGTGAGGCATTACAGTACCAGTACCCAGTTTTACAACAGATAAAACCAAGAATCAAGGAGGTTAGTGTGACCTACATATGATCAGATGATGAGTAGCAGAATGAGAACACAAACCTAAATCTTTCAGTCTTCACATCCTTGACATCACATTGTCTTTTCTGTAGATTCATGAGTCTCTCTTTCCCTCAATTATAAAGCCTCTGAGTAACATTCCATACACTAAAATCTTCCATTCTCTTTTCTCTCTCTCCCTCTCTCTCATAATGTGGTAGGTCTGTGTTTCCTTAATCTACCTGTGAGTACACAAACTTTTATAGGGATCTGTTAGGGAGATTTCACTGGATAGGCATTGGAGGACTTACCATTTAGTGACAAATTCTACCAAGCTTGTGATCTAATAAACAAATGTATAACTAAATGTTATCAACTGTTCAACAGTTAAGATATGACTTACCTTCCTACCCTTGAGGATATTTTTATTTCTTCAGGAAATTCTTGGCACTGACAAGCCTCAACTCAAAAGAAAGGGCTCCTTGGGATAAAAAAAAAAGCACTCTGGAGTTGTGTTCAGGGACACAAGTTGCTTTTTAGATGTTTTGGAGGATATTTTTTTTTTTTTTTTTTTTT
>NW_012271454.1:0-6270 GCF_000151885.1 Dipodomys ordii
GATTTCTCAGCACCACATAAGCAGAAAAAGCCAGAAGTGGCACTGTGGCTCAAAGTGGTAGAGTGTTAGCCTTGAGCTGAAGAGCTGAGGGACAGCGCCCAGGCCCAGACAAAAAAAAAAAAAAAAAGAAGTGGTGAAAGGTGTCTTATAATCTAGGTTACTTGTTTTCTCTCTTTGTGTCTTAATGTTTTCTCTTGACTGTTGGATAGGATAATGTGCTTTTTTGTCCTTCATTTTTATGGAACTTTACAAACATACACAAAAGTGAAGAGAGTAGAATAATGGATGCCATGTAACCACCAGCCAACCTCCACAGTTCTATCTTTCTGCCACTCTTTCCCTCTTCAATCTTTTAAAGCAAATTCCATGCATTAGGATATTGCACATATAAACACTGAAGAAGTATTGATGTCCCTTGGCCTTTTTGCTCAAGGCTAGCACTCTACCACCTGAGCCATGGCCTCACTTCTAGCTTTTTAATGGTTAGTTGGACATAAGAGCCTCATGGATTTTTCTGCCCAGGCTGGCATCAAACTGTGATCATCAGATCTCAGCCTCTTGAGTAGCTAGGATTACATGTATGAGCCATTGGTGCCCTGCATTTTTTTGTTTTGTTTTGTGTGTGTGTTTGTGGTTTCTTGTTTGTTTCTGTTTTAAGGTAATGGGGTTTGAACTCAGGGCCTTGCTCTTACTAGGCAGGCACTCTGCCACCTAAGGCATGTCCTCAGTTCTTTTTGCTTTTGTTATTTTTCAAAAGCAGTCTTACTTTTTGCTCTAGTGGTTAGACTGTAATCTCCTAGTTGTGTCTCCCATGTAGCTAGGATAATAAGCACACTAACTATAATAAGCCTAACTATTGATGGAGATGGAGTTTGGTGTAGAGCAAAGCATTTGTACTTCTTTGTGTCAAATGTCAAAACAGAAGCAAGAACGACTTTTCCTCATGGGCAAGCCAGCATTGTGTGCTAGGCCAAGAAAGGCCTTAGCTGAACTCTACTTTCACTTTGAAAAAACAAATCCTAGTGCTGGTGTGACCTGAATCTGCTGTGACCCAGGATGAGATTCAAGCATTCTTGGGCATCAAAGCACTATTACTGAGAGCAGGTGAGAGAAACCCCCTCACATCTCCTCAGGGCTCTGCCCACCTACCTCCATCCTCCACCCAGGGCCAAAAACTGCTGTTTAGCTGGGCACCAGTGGCTCACACTCCTAATCTTAGCTACTCAGGAGGCTGGAATCTGAAGAGCATGGTTCAGAGTTAGACCTGGCAAGACAGTCCATGAGACTCTGATGTTTTTTTGGTTTTTTTGGGGGGAGTGGGGATGGGGTCGGTCAAGGGGCTTGAACTCCAGGCCTGGGCACTGTCCCTAAGCTCTTTTGTTCAAGGCTAGCACTCAACCACTTTGAGCCACAGCTCTGCTTCCGGTTTTCCAGTGATTCATTGGAGATAGAAGTCTCATAGACTTTGCTGCCCAGGCTGGCTTTGAACCACAGTCCTCAGATCTCAGACTCCTGAGTACTAGGATATAGGTGTGAGCTACCTGCGACTGGCTCCATGAGACTCTTATCTCTTTTAATCACAGAAAAAGCTAGAAGTGGTGCTGTAGCTCAAGTGGTAAAGCCTTGACCAAAAGGAGCTTATGGACAGTGCCCAGGTCTAGAGTTCAAGGCCCAGGATCAGAAAACAAAACAAACTTGTGTTTAAGTAGGTATTTCAGTTCTCAGGGATGGAATACAGCTTTCAGAGCTTCTGAACCCTCAGGGAGAGAGGTGGTGAGAGGAAACTTTGGGGCCACCCCCTACTCCATACTGCCCCTTAGCAAGGATTTCTATCCCCTCCCATCCATCTCAGTGTCTACCCCAACTTTTAGTTTTTGTTTTAGCCCTAAATGTAAAAATTCAGAAGGCTGATGTCATGGAACTCATGGCCCTTTAAAGTCTTGTGGAATCCTGTGGCACTTTTTTGCAACTTAATGGGGTTTCTACCGAGTTTCCTTAAACCTTTTTTTTCTCAATTGTATGTTAGTATTAAATTATGTTTTCACCTATATCTTGCAAGTAAAAAGTAAAAAAAAATAAAATCCGCGTGTGTGTGTGTGTGTGTGTGTGTGTGTGTATGTGTGTGTGTGTATGCGCACGCATGCATGTGTGTGAGTGTGGTATGTTTTGGTACTGGGGCTTGAACTCAGGAGCCTTGTATTCTTGCTTGGCTTTCTCACTCAAGGCTGATGCTCTACCACTTGAACCACACCTCTACTTTTTTTGTTGTTGGTCTTGGGGCTTGGGCACTCTGGGCCTGGGCGCTGTCCCTCAGCTCTTCAGTTCAAGGCGAGTGCTCTACCACTTGAACTAGAGCACCACTTCCGGTTTTCTGGTGATTTATTAGAGACAGGAGTCTCACGGTCTTTCCTGTCTGGGCTGGCTTTGAACCATGATCCTCAGATCTCAGCTTCCTGAGTAGCTAGCATTACAGGTGTGAACCACCAGCACTCGGCCAGCCTCCACTCTTTTTTTGTCAGTCGTGGGGCCTGAACTCTGGGCCTGGGCGCTATCCCGCAGCTCTTCAGCTCAAGCAAGGCTAGTGCTCTACCACTTGAGCCACAGAGCCACTTCTGGCTTTTTCTGCTTATATGGTGCTGAGAAATCAAACCCAAGGCCTCAAGCATGCAAGACAAGCACTCTACCACTGAGCCACCTTCCCAGCCCCTCCACTTCTTAAAATCCACTTTTAAAGCTTGTTCTTCATAAATATATGTTCCCAAAGGCTTTTCATGCAGTTTTTGTGGTAGATACACTTCTTAGTAGTGAAGGGTTAAAATACCCAGTGCTGTCACATATGGCAATGAGGAGAATCACAGATGTTGAGGATACCATATAATTAGTATTCTTTCATGTAAATGAAGGCTGCCAGCATGGGTCTACTCGCTGAAGCTGGAGTCTGTGCCTCTTGGTCTCACCTAGACCAAGACCAAGTAGGATTATTCCACAATCCTTAGTTAAGAACTGAGAAAAAAAAATGAGAGGAAACAAATATAGTTACAGTAGATTCCCTTTAACTTTCTAATTTTTTGGAATTTTTTTTTCATGGTACCTGGGTTTGAACTCAGGGTTTTTTCCTTGCTACCACTTGAACTACTCCTAGCCCTAAAAGACATTTTCAAGCTATAGGATTGTGTGATGTATGTGCCTTTACTGGAACTTGAACTCAGGGTCTCAAGTTCTCCCTTGTTTTTTTTTTGCTCAAAGTTGGTGCTCTACCACTTGACCTATATCTCTACTTCTAGCTTTTTGCTTGTTAATTGTAGATAAAAGTCTCACAGGCTGGGCTGGGAAGGTGGCTCAGTAGTAGAGTGCTTGCCTTTATGCATGATGCCCTGAAGGAGATTATGTTTAGTTAGAAAATGGATAAAAATTACATATCCCGAGAAATGTTTTAAAGAATATGTAGGGGGAAATTAGTAGAAAATAGCAGTAGCTAGAATAATAATAATTAGAAAAATATAGTAGAAATTAAGCCCTTAAAAGTAGTCAAATAGTCAGGCACCTGTGGCTCATGCCTGTAATCCTAGCTACTCATGAGGCTGAGCTCTGAGGATTGAGGTTCAAAGCCAGCATGGGCAGGAAACTCCGTGAGACTCTTATCTCCAATAAACCACTCAGAAAACTGGAAGTGGCGCTGTGGCTCAAGTGGTGGAGCACTGGCCTTGAGCTGAAGAGCTGAGGGATAGCACCCAGGCCAGAGTTCAAGCCCTACAACTGACCAAAAAAAAACCAAAACAGTAGTCAAATAATGTCATGTTCTAATTTGACTGAAGATAATCTGTCTACAGCTTACTTTCCTTTGTGTGGTTTGAGGGTTTCTTATCTGCAGAGCAATCTTAAGAGGGGAGGGAGAAGTGAGAGAGAGAATTTCTGGTTTGGGGATTTGGGGTGAGGAGACTTCAAGGTTCCAAAGAATAAAAAAGGTTTATTGTAGCCAGGCACTGGTAGCTCACACCTGTAATCCTAGCTACTCAGGAAGCTGAGATCTGAGGATCATGGTTCAAAGCCAGCCCAGGCAGGAAAGTCCATGAAACTCTTGTCTCCAATAAGCCACTAGAAAACCGGAAGTGGTACTGTAACTCAAGAGGTAGAGCGCTCGTCTTGAGCTGAAGAGCTGAGGGACAACGCCCAAGCCCAGAGTTCAAGCCCCGTGACCGACAAAAAGGGGGGGGGGGCTGGAAAGGTGGCTCAGTGGTAGAGTGCTTGCTTTGCATGCATGAGGCCCTGGGTTTGATTCCTCAGCACCACATAAGCAGAAAAAGCCGCAAGTGGCGCCTTAGTTCAAGTGGTAGAGCTCTAGCTTTGAGCTGAAGAGCTCAGGGACAGCACCCAGGCCCAGCGTTCAGGTCCCACGACTGACAAAAAAAAAAAAAAAAAGGTTTATTGTGAAATAGTTATCTAACTTCAGTCCCCGGAATTGTTGACTATTAGGTTTTTCTGACTAATACTGAATAAGTAATGCTAGAAAGGAAAAAGTGTGGGGCTGGGAAGGTGGCTCAATGGCAGAGCACTTGCCTTGCATGCATGAGGCCCTGGGTTTGATTCCTCAGCACCACATAAGCAAAAAGAAAAAAGTTAGAAGTGGCGCTGTGGCTCAAGTGGTAGAGAGCTAGCCTTGAGCTGAGGGACAGTGCCCAGGCCCAGAGTTCAGGCCCACGACTGGACCCCCCCCCCAAAAAAAAAGGAAAAAGTGCTACCATTTTCATGTACATCATCTAGCAGATTCATTCCTTTTGTCATCTTGTCCTGATGGTTGGCAGCAATATTGTCATTCCAGTAGGTTGAGTCCAGGTCCAGGCCCTTTCTGGGCAAGTACGCTACTGTTTGAGTCATGCCCTTGTTGAAAATGCAGAGTTTTGCATCTTGAGTTTACTCTCACACTGGGAGAGTATTGTTTCCTGCATAGTTGGAATGATAAGAGTCGTGCACCACACTCAGCTTGTTGGGTTGGTAGCGGGGTCGCTAACTTTTTTTTTTTTTAAACCAGTTCTGGGGCTTGAACTCGGCTTGGGCACGGTCCCTGAGCTGCTTTTGCTCAAGGACTGTGGAATCGAACCCAGGGCTTCCTGCATGCTAGGCAAGCACTCTACCACTCAGCCACCTTCCCAGCTCCTTGGAGGTTGCTAACTTTGGTCATGGCTTGACTCAAACTGGGATCCTCCCAATTCCTGCCTCTTGCATAGCGGATTATAGGGTTGACACTACACTGGGTTACCCGGTTAGGTTTGTTTCATTCTTTTCTGACCTCTTCTTTCACTAAAGAAAATGAAAATGTGCCCATGTATTCCACAAGATGTAAACATTCTTTTCAAAGGGACAGACTTGTTACGTAAAGTGAGGCTCATCCGAAGTGAGATGTATAGAAGGCTTTCTGTAGCCTAGCTCTCCCTGGTGCTACGTCTCTGCTTGGAAACACCTTGTGCCCAACCTGAGTGTGCCTTTCTGTGCGAGGCGCTCAGCTGTGAATTGGAAATGGGGTGATTTCAAAGGAACCGATTTTTAGTTGAAAACGAATGGCTCTTAGGTTGGAATGCCCATGGCAGCAGCCCCTCCGGTGGGAAGCTATTTTGCTTAAAGAATTCTTTTCCTTTTGGGGGGGTCGCTGTGCCAGGTTAAGAGCGTGGCGACTGCGCGAGACATGGATAGATGCAAACATGTGGGGCGGTTACGGCTCGCCCAGGACCACTCCATCCTGAACCCGCAGAAGTGGCGCTGCCTGGAGTGCGCCACCACCGAGTCGGTGTGGGCGTGCCTCAAGTGCGCGCACGTGGCCTGCGGCCGCTACATGGAGGACCACGCGCTGAAGCACTTCCAGGAGACCGGGCACCCGCTGGCCATGGAGGTCCGCGATCTCTACGTGTTCTGCTACCTGTGCAAGGACTACGTGCTCAACGACAACCCCGAGGGGGACCTGAAGCTGCTGAGGAGCTCGCTCCTGGCCGTGCGGGGCCAGCAGGACCGGGCCGGGCGCGGGAGGACGCTGCGCTCCATGGCTTCGGGCGAGGACGCGGCCCTGCCCCCGCCGCCGCGCGCGCCTCACGGACAGCCGCAGATGCTCACGGCGCTGTGGTACCGGCGCCAGCGCCTGCTGGCCAAGACGCTGCGGCTGTGGTTCGCCCGGAGCTCGCGGGGCCGGGCCAAGCTGGAGCGTCGGCGGCAGGAGGAGGCGCTGGAGCACAAGAAGGAGGCGGCGCGCCAGCGGCGGCGCGAGGTGAAGCGGCGGCTGCT
>NW_012271455.1:0-1841 GCF_000151885.1 Dipodomys ordii
TTTGTTTGTGCTGATACTGGGGCTTGAACTCAGGGTCCAGGGACTGTTCCTTAGCTTTTTCTGCTCAAGGCTAGCACTCTACCACTTGAACCACAGCTCCACTTTCAACTTATTATAGGTTATATTGTAGATAAGAGTATCTCAGAGCTGGGAATATGGCATAGTGCAAGAGTACTTGCCCAGCATGCATGAAGTCCTGGGTTTGATTCCTCAGTACCACACAAACAAAAGAAGAGGGAAGTAGTGCTGTGGCTCAATTGGTAGAGTGTTAGCCTTGAGCAAAAAGAAGTTCAGGGTCAGTGCCTAGACCCTGAATTCAAGCCCCAGGACTGTCAAAAGAAAAACAAAAAAATGAGCCTCTCAGATTTTCCTGCTCAGATAGGCTTAAAATTGTAATCCTTGGATCTTAGCTTCCTGAGTTAGCTAGGATTTTAAGGGTGAGACATTAGCTCTGGGTTAAATTTTATTTATTTAACCTTACTCATGTAACTGTAACCCCTCAAAACAGTATTTTTACAATTAAAAAAAAAACAAAAAAGAATGAATTATGCTGAGCATGGTAGCTTACACTTGTAATCCTAGCTACTCAGGAGGCTGAGATCTGAGGATTGCAGTTCAAGCCAGCCCAGGCAGGAAAGTCTGTGAGACTCTTTATCTCCAATAAACCAACTGCTCAGAAAACCAGAAGTGGTGCTGTGGTTCAAGTGGTAGAGCACTAGCCTTGAGCTGAGGGACAGCACTCAGGCCCAGAATTCAAAACCCATGATTAAAAAGAGAGAGAGAGAATTTATTTATTTGTTTATTTATTATTTACTTTGATGTTGGTCCTGGAGCTTGAACTCAGGACCTAGGTGCAGTCTTTGAGCTTCTTTTGCTCAAGGCTAACATTCTACCATTTGAGCCACAGTTCTACTTTTGGCTTTTTTGATGTTTAATTGGAAATGAGTCTCTTGGACTTTTCTTGCCCAGACTGGCTTTGAACCACAATCCTCAGATCTCAGCATCCTGAGTAGCTAGGATTACAGATGTGAGCCACTGGTTAGGACCTGTGTTTTGACTGGCTTCTTTCGCTCAAGGTTAGCATTCGATGATTTGAGCCACACTCTCACTTCCACCATGGTCTGGTTTTGCTTTTATGTTTTTTTTTAGGGGTATATACTGAAATATTTATTCCTTTTTACTTCTAAAATGCAAAATATAACTGGGTAATACTTTTAAAATACAAAATAAAACTGAAAATCATAGGATTTGAAACAATTCTTCAAATGTCTGGTCAATATTAGCATTTTAAAAACTAGTAAGCATTATTTGAGTAAGAAGAAAAGAACTCTTACATAGGTAGCAAGTCTGTTCTGACACTTTCAAATGACACATTTTCTGCAAATGTAGTATTTTGGGAATGTGTTGATCTTCACAAGGGGATACCATTTTTCACAATTCAAATGACCAAAGATTAAAGTAACAGGAAGCCTTGGTGTGGGGCTAAGAAGGAAAGCTACTAGCATGCACAAGTCCCTGAGTTCAATCCCTAGCCCTGTGTGGCTTGCTGGTAGGAAAACTTATTGGAGAAGACTTTGGGAAAGCAATTTGATAACATAAAGATTTAGGGTTAAAAAAAATCTC
Organism: Dipodomys ordii; assembly: GCF_000151885.1. Taxonomy (NCBI): domain Eukaryota; kingdom Metazoa; phylum Chordata; class Mammalia; order Rodentia; family Heteromyidae; genus Dipodomys; species Dipodomys ordii. The sequence goes on from NW_012271455.1 coordinate 1,624, forward strand.
TATATGTTGGGCTGGGAAGGTGGTTCAGTGGTAGAGTGCTTACCTTGCATGCATGAGGCCCTGGGTTTGATTGCTCATCATCACATAAACAGAGAAAGCCAGAAATAGTGCTGTGGCTTAAGTTGTGGAATGCTAGCTAGCCTTGAGCTGAAGAGCTAAGGGACAGTGCCCAGGCCCAGAGTTCAGGCTCCACACTGACCAAAAAAAAAAAAAAAAAA
>NW_012271456.1:0-1500 GCF_000151885.1 Dipodomys ordii
CGGAAGTGGCGCTGTGGCTCAAGTGGTAGAGCGCTCGCCTTGAGCTGAAGAGCTGAGGGACAGCGCCCAGGCCCAGAGTTCAGGCCCCACAACCAAGAACAACAACAAAAAAAGACTTCAAAGTATTTCTAGTATATTAGGTAATAACTATAAGTAACAATGTTCTCCTTTGTTTTCCTAATAGATTCCTCCAGCCAATGGTCAGGCTGCAGCAATCCAGGCACTGCCCACAGATTGGCTTATTTATGATGAGATGACTAGAGCCCATAGAATAGCTAATATTAGATGTTGTTCAGCAGTGACACCTGTCACTGTATTGGTGTTCTGTGGACCAGCTCGGCTAGCAAGCAATGCTCTTCAGGAACCTTCATCCTTTAGAGGTAAATTTGTTAGGAAGGACATAAAATCCATTGTAAGTCAGCTAAACAACAAAAAAATAAAGGTGAAATTACAATAATTTGTAGTTAGTAGCTTAGTTTTAAAATAGATTATTAAGGTATACTGTTCTTGGAATTATGAGGTTAATTTCTTAGATAACGTAACATCAGTGTTTTGCATTTTTGACTACTCTTACTGACGGGAAGTTTTTTTCCTTCTTAAATATAAATGGTAATGAAAACACTTTAAAAAACTTTTCTGTACTTGATTCCATATTTTAACTTATTTTCTCATTGTTTTATATTCTTTGTTCTTGTATCAGAGTATTACTTCATACTAATGGCTGCATAAGATTCTCACATTCAGCATAATTATGAACTTATATATAAAATGTTATTGTTTGGCAAACTTTAAGCATTCCTTTATAGCTGGGTATTTTGATGATTTCACACTTTGCTATTCAGAGATTCAGTAAATATCAGCTATTAGGCTAAATATTGAAGGTGTAACCGAAAAGAAGTTATTTTGGCATCTGAACTTTGTAGTTGAGGCAGTAGGCAATGAATATGTAGACAGACTTTCAAGAAAATGAAAAGAGGACTACTGTAGGGGTAACCTACTTTAGAAAGAAGGCCTAGACAAGTTACTATAAGGAGATGAGACTCAGAGTAGGAGAAGCCAGCCCTATCATTAGGCAGAAATGTTCTCCAGAGAGAAGGGAGCAAGCTCCGGGAGTCTACCCTAGGAAGTGAACGATCTGGAGCTAGCAGAAAGGCCAGGTGACTGGGGCACATGGTTAAGTGGTAGGAAGACATAAGCCGGGCACGGGTGGCTCACGCCTGTAATCTCAGTTACTCAGGAGGCTGAGATCTGAGGGTCCTGGTTCAGAGCCAGCAGGAAAAGTCCATGAGGTTCTTATCTCCAGTTAACCACCAGAAAACCAGAGGTGGCGCTGTGGCTCAAGTGGTAGAGTTCTAGCCTTGAGCACGCAGGCCCAAAGCTAAAAAAAAAAAAAAAAAGGAAAGGAAGGCATAGATTTGTAGACCATAGTGCAGAATTAGCCATTAAAGGATTTTAAGTAAAGGAGCAAGGTCATGATACGGTGTTTCTTTTTTTTTTTTT
>NW_012271457.1:0-4473 GCF_000151885.1 Dipodomys ordii
AAGCTGGAAGTGGCGCTGTGGCTCAAGTGGTAGAGCTCTAGCCTTGAGCTGAAGAGCTGAGGGACAGTGCCCAGGCCCAGAGTTCAGGCCCCACGACTGGCAAAAAAAAGAAAAGAAAAAACTCCAACTCTAGCCAGGTGCCGGTGGCTCATGCCTGTAATCCTACCTACTCAGGAGGCTGAGATCTCAGGATCACGGTTCAAAGCCAGCCCCAGCAAGGAAAGTCGTGAGACTCTTATCTCTAATAAACCACCAGAAAACCAGAAGTGGTGCTGTGGCTCAAGTGGTAGAGTGCTTGCCTTAAGCTGAAGAGCTGAGGGACAGCGCCCAGACACAGAGTTCAAGCCCCACAACTGACAAAAACAAAAACAAAAAAACCCAAAACAAAAAACTCCAACTCTCCTAACTTCCTGTGGGACTTGGGCACAAGACCAGTCTTGATTGGGATGCCCTGGAGAGGCAAGGGAGGTGAGGCCCATGGTCAGCAGAGTTGCGTGGTGGCATCCCACAGGCACACTCTGGAACCTGTCATCCTATGAGCCCCTGAAGATGGTCATCATTGACCATGGCCTGCAGACACTGACCCATGAGGTCATAGTGCCCCACTCGGGCTGGGAGCGTGAGCCCAATGAAGACTCCAAGCCACGGGATGCTGAATGGACGACTGTCTTCAAGAACACATCTGGCTGCTTGAGGTGTGGGCAGGGGCTGGGCTCAGGCTGTTCCTGCAGGATGCTGGGGTATCAGAGTCTGCATGCATACACAAGGCTTCTCCTGCAGCTGCCATATCTTCAAGGTCCCAGTGTAGAACACTATCAGGCAGCTGAATCTTAGTAGCTTCAGACCCACATGCTAACAATGAGAAATGATGTCAGATGGTGCTGCTCTCACACCCAAAGACACTCTCTGGATAAGGTTTTCCCTCTTTCCCACAGTTCCCTACCATTCCAGCCCTCCCATTGCTGTGCCCACCCTTCTATTACCATGATAGCCAAGAAGGCAGAGCAGGACCATCATCTCCAGTCTTCCTTAGTGGCTCCTTTCTCCAGCCTGTGGCCCTTGCTCTCCTATTTCCTCCCATCCCTAGGTCATCCTGCAGAGACCTCAGTCAAGAGTCCTACCTATCATCAATGTGTGCTATCATGGCCCCATGAGGTCCTGACCTTGGGGCAAGTTGGGGCACAGGGAACTGACACCGGGATGGAGGGTTGGAATTACCCATGCACAGAGTCGGGCCTCTGGGCCCGACTCTGTGCCTTTCAGTTCACTTGGGAGTCAGTCCTTCCTGTTCCACCTAAAGTCCACCTCCTGGGTCTGGGTATTTAAACCTCTGCCCCTCTGTTCTGTGCTCCAGGCTGTGGTGTACTGTCCAGAGTCCCTGGGGAGAGCATCAGGGCCTATTGTGCAGATGAGGACCAGATCCTGGGCCAGTGGTGGGTGGGGCTGAGGGAAATTCCTATGGACTAGGGCCAGGGATCACTGGGCCTACTTTCGGCCACCTAGGAACGTGAGTTCAGATGGTGCCGAGGCCCGCCGGCGACTCCGGGAGTGTGAAGGGCTGGTGGATGCGCTCCTGCATGCCCTGCAGTCGGCAGTGGGCAGGAAGGACACGGACAACAAGGTGGGTGGAGCAACTTGGGAACAGTCTCACAAACTCTGAGACAGATGGTGTAGGAGTGGGACCCGGGGGTGTGGGATGTCGAAGGTGGCTAATGGGGAAAGGCTGTGTGAGTCTGGGCAGCCCATTTGGAGTGGCCATACTGGGACATGGTTCTACGCATGGCAAGTGGTCTGCAAGATCCAAGCTTCCTCCTGTGGCCCTACTGGCAATTCCCTCTTATGCGGGCCCCTACCTCAGGCCTTGTTGCCTCTACACTTTGGGCACACTAGCTGTTGCCAGTCTTCCCTGGGGGCTTGGGTTGTTCAGCCACCCCCTGGCCCCACGGCCCAGCCCCACCAGGTCACCTTTCCCCACAGTCAGTGGAGAACTGCGTGTGCATCATGCGGAACCTGTCCTACCACGTGCATAAGGAGGTGCCTGGGGCTGACAGGTACCAAGAGGCTGAGCCCGGGCCCCCAGGCAGTGCCACAGGCTCCCAGCGCCGGAGGAGAGATGATGCAAGCTGCTTTGGTGGAAAGAAGGCCAAAGGTGGGTGGGTGAGATTAGGGCACTTCTCTAGCCCTTCTCCCATAGCTCAAGGCTCTCCATATTTGTGGTAGGCAGTCATGGAGGCTGGAGGACATCTGGTCAGTGCTCAGTGGGCAGACAGGAAGCTGAAGAGGGCACTGCCCTAGATCACAACAGCTGACAGGCCAGGGCTCAGACTCAAGTCCCTCCTGTGTAACCTGAAGGATCACCTGGATAACTGCTCAGACTCTGGAGAAGGGTTCTTTGGGCTCACAAGTGAAAACTGGACATTCACAGAGCAACTGGAGGCTCTGAGCCCTGCAGGCATACCCCACTCGACCTGTCTGGGCCACTGCTAAACACTAGCACCTTTGGAACCTACAGGGTACAGGGTGCAGTGGGACTACCCAACAGCAGTTGTAGTGGGGTCTATGCATTACCTTCACCTGACCCCAAGCATCCCTTTCCTGCCCCACTGGTGGACACTCAGGCCCCAAGACTCATTGGGGTGAGGCTCCACATCCTGTCTGCTTGATCCAGTGTGCAGTGGGAACAAGAGGGCATGGGGAGGGTGCTACCCACTCAGGCTCATCTCCTCTCTCCTGTGCTTCCTTCCAGAGGAGTGGTTCCATCAAGGTGAGTCCTGTTTGTCCTGTTGTCCAGGCCTGGCAGGTGCAGTGGGCACTAGAAAAATGCTATCCCCATGGCTCAGGCTCAGTTATTTCCATGACAACTATAGTGCAGTGGTCACCAGGATGCCTTCCAGCCTCCAGCCCCTCTCCCACCCCTAGTCCTATCTCCATGACAACTGCATGGACATGACAAAGGCAGGAATGTGAGTCCCAGACTGGTGAGGCGGCCAAGGGTTGCCCTCTTAAGTCAGACCCAGCTATCCAGGCAGGCTGAGGCAGAGAAGACAATAGGTGGGGCCTGGGTCATGTCTGTGCCCATGGGCGCCAGGGAGCAGGCTGCCCCCTCTCATGGAATGGGTAATGTGTTGATTCAGATATACAAAGTTAACATGCGGGTGGGCAAGGCAGGGGCCCCAGATCATCTGATCCTGGCTTGCTCTCAGTTGAGATGGGGTGGTGGGTTCCTAGAAGTATACCAGTGTTTTGTAGGGTTGCCATGGGAGTTTTGTTTAGCTGGTATAGAGGCTAGACCTTAGTTATGGCCTCTAGAGGAGTTTTCTCCTTGGGTGGAACTCAAGTCTCCCTGCCCTGCTTCATCGTGTTACCCCAGCAAGCTCTTGTTTCTCTGCTTGTACCTACATGCCACCTAACCTAGGTTCCTGCTTTCTCAGTTCATACAGCTGAACCATGCAGCCACATGGGCACTGTGGACAGGCTTTTTGGCATAGTTCCCAATCCTATGATGGGAGAAGAGGCCTAGGTACTCAAGGCAGGTCTAGGATATCCCCAGGTCCCACTGTCCCCTCTCTGGGCCAAGCTGCCTGCCTGAACTCTGAATGGTGCTCCATTTCCAGAGTCTCTTGGTGTTTAGGCCTACATATGGGTGCTCTTTGGGCTCTGGGCAGGAAAGAGTTATGTCTAACCTTTCTAACACACACATATCCATCCATGGAATCTGTCTTACCTCCAACTACCCTTCCATTCTAGGGAAGAAGGATGGTGAGGTGGACCAGAACTTTGACACGCTGGACCTGCCCAAGCGAACTGAGGCTGCGAAAGGTGAGTGGACAGAGGTACAGAGCCAGTGTTGCTGGGAGAGTTGGAGCCCAGACTAGCCAGGAGGAAAAGCTTTGTGCCACTGAGTGGGCCTGAGAGATCAGATGGAGAAATAAGGTGGACAAGTGTGGAGTTCTCTGAAGTCCAGGCCCTGGGACTTGGGGGGTTCTGATTCAGGGTCAGAGTCATAGCCTATTTTAGCTAGGATAAATGGAAAGCCACAGTGGGTGGATTTGAAGGAGCTGTCAGTGAGGACATTTGGACCATGTTGGGAGCAAGGGCTAAGGCACAAGAATGTCAGACTCCTGGACATCCCTTTTAGATATCCAGTAAGACTGCCTGATGGGGTCCAGACAGTCCTGCAAGTCAGAGGAGCCTAGAAATCCCCAAAGAGGGAGATGTGGAAGGCCCCTGCCATGGAAATTGTGTGGGGAGCCATTTTAGGCAGTACAACTGGCTTGTGCAAATACCCAAGATGAGAATATACTTGGGGCCTTTGTGGTGTAGGAAACCCAACAGGCTAGAATGGAAGGAGAGAGAGGGTGGTATAAGGACAGGAGAGGGGTGATGAAATATGAATGGTAGGACAGGCTGTAGGAAAATAATCTCCTAGGGGCTGGGAAGTTGGCTCAGTGGTAGAGCGCTTGCCTTGCATGC